>NC_056730.1:368197937-368405437 GCF_019279795.1 Protopterus annectens | reverse complement strand
TGCTGGAGGGATAGATTTATCACTCAGAGACTCTCTATGCTGTGGAATAAAATCCCGGTCCATGTGAGGCAGAGCACCTCGCTGACTCTGTTCAAGAGAAATCTAGACCTGTGGATGGGAGATCGTAGGTTTACCCCGGGAATCATCTCTGTGTCACTGCTGGACAGAGGCACAACAAACTAATGGGCACAGTATTTTTTCATATAAGGGGTGGCGTAAGCCACAAAAATTTGGGCTAGGCTTATAAATGCCTTAGGGCAGATAGCCTAGTATAAACCTATGAACCTATGAACCTATGATATAGACATAACGCAATTACATTGATATAGGCACACATCTCACACATATAACGGTGGTAAATATATATTTGCTATTAGTAACAGTTATTATGAAATCTATGTTATGAACGTTAAATATACTACATATAGTGTTAGCACAATACAATGTTCTCATGTTTATAATAGAAATTGTCTATTTAACATTAACAACATGATTTGTCACAGTTAAAGCTACTATTACTGTTGCAGTTGTACTGTAATATAATGCAATCACTTTCATCAGTGGCAAAAATTACTAAAAACCATGACACCCAAATAAATGTGTACCAATGTGTGTGTGTGTGTGTGTGTGTGTGTGTGTGTGTGTGTGTGTGTGTGTGTGTGTGTGTGTGTGTGTGTGTGTGTGTGTGTGTGTGTGTGTGTGTGTGTTGTGTATATGCATGTATGTTATACAGGTAAGCCTACAGGGAATCCATACACAGATATTGTTGAAAATGACAAACATTAACATATGCAGACCCAATCACAATTATCTAAGTAAAGGGATGCCTCAGTACAAATTTAAGTTCAGGGCTGTAAAGACAGTTGCCAGCATTATGAGTGGTTGCAACACTGATTTTCCAACGTATGCATGGATATACCTGAATTTTTTTCCAATAAGATTTGGTGTCTCTTATTTTAAACTAAGTGTTTGAATTAAAACCCTGTTAGTTAAGAATAAATTAATTAACTATAGACACAATGTTTACAAATTTCATCATTTCTTATATTATCTAGTTTTCACTGCCTTCCAAGTGTTTTCTTCCTGTTGCCCATGGCACTCTTCTGCCATCTTGTGGACATTTCTTATAACCATTTTTTTATGCAGACCACACATCAGTGAATTGTTTTCCAAAATAATTTTATTTTCACACAGCAGTTTTGTTTTGTACAGTGACAACAATTATTTATGTTTCAGAATTTGTACATTAAGATCAGTTGTGCAGTCTAAATACTCTTCATTTAGACAGAAGTGCTACTCCATATGCCTGATGTTTTGTTAGTTGGAATAATAGAACTACAAGTTCAGTTTTATATAGTTATAGACTAAATGGAGTCATCACATATCAATTTTGTAAAAAAAATGTGTTTTACACTTGCAGCTGCAGTTCTTATTGCTTCACATCTGGTTAATAGTCCCTGACGTCATAAATAACGGTTTGGGTAATTCTGGTTAGATACTGTTGATATGCTTAGTTTATAGTATGTGTCTCTTTGAAATACAGTTCACATGCTGACACATATTTGAAGCTTATATACTTTGGGTTTGCATCAATAATCTTTATTTTTCTGTCTTCTAAGATTTTTCTGAATTCCAGACAAAGGTTGCTGTATAATTGCCATTTTCATTTTTATTTCATCATTTAAAATTTTCATTTGCCAGCTGCCAAATTATGTTAACTAATGTATTCTGTTATTGAACATATTAATTTAAAAATATACTATCCAAATTGATGCTTCCCTTTCCTTCTTATGTTTATTCAGACTTTCTTTTAGATTAAGTATGAAGTTATTAGTATTATTTCCTTAATATCACTTCTACCATATTTGTGTAAACCTATCACCTCTGTGTTATGTCTTCATTGCATCACTTTCTGATTAGTTCTATCAAATCCCTTCACTCTGATATATTACCCAGCTCATTGTCATGTCTGCCTTACTGATTAAGGTTCTGTCAAATTATGAAAAGGCATGATGTGTTGAAAGACAGTGACATCTTTGGAGAGCTGTTTGAGCTGTCTTATTGTCAGTATGTGATATGGTAACCCTGTGAAAACCAAGCCTGAGTTAGAGTTCTGTTGTTAGAAGATCATTTTACCTTGGGTCAAATATATATACGCATAATACATTGTAAAGATAAGAAACTGCTCAAGACAGACTGCATATGTTTACAGACATACAATCAGTAGCCAAGAAGTACAGAGAAGTTGTCTCATATGGCAAGTGAATGGGCATGATGCACAGTATTGTCTGTAGTGGCACAGGTGCATTCTGGTCACATGTCTTAGTCAGATGCTACATTGGAAGTTTTTATGTATGTCATTAGGTACTGGCTAGGCAGGATGATGTATTACAGAGACTGGCAAGTGCATCCCTTACATGCTCACAGGTATGTTTTGCAGATAGAAAACACTGGAAGTCTTCACAAGAAAGGGTTTATTTTTTATGTTAAGTGGTTTTATAAGAATAATGAAAAAGGACTTTATCAAAACCATCTATAGTCACTTAAAGCTGCTAACATTAAATATCAGTCACATGACCGTATGATTATGACAAAGATAAAACAAAATTAGCATCCATGCTAATGTTACTTCTATATCATTCTCAGATGATTTAAACCTCTATATTAATTTAACCTTGTACTACTGTTCTCAACCACTAAACATGTAAATATGCTTTACATCCTTCTCCAAGCTGCTGTTTAACTTTTGTTTAGTTTTTTGCTATTTTGTATGTAAAATGTTTGTAGTTTGTTTCTGTTTCCACTATGTATTATACTTCATATTATGGAGCTTGTACTTACGTATTATTGGAGCTTTTCTCCCCGGGCCTCCACTGAAAACGGGCTCTTTCAGCCCAGTGGACCTCCCCGGTCATCAAACTGGAAATAAATAAATAAATAAATAAATAAATAAAAACAGTACTTAATACAAATACAGAACTGAAACAAAATAAAAGTATACCTTAAATTGCAACTATTATAAATCATGCTTACATACTCAAAATAATCAACAAATTATCTAACTGCTTTAACTAATATAATCAGTTTTTTTAAGCACTGGAGCTAAAGAGACATGTTAATTTAAGTCTGGAAAATGAGTGGCATTGAAATGAATCTGCCACACTAGCTCATAATATTCTAATAACTCAAAACCCTGTCACTATACTCAGTATCCTACAGAATGCTAAGAAGTGAGTTCTGTCTGGAATACAATGAATCCTCCAATTCATTACTGATAAATTTATTACACATGAGCAAGTCAAATGGGATCACAAATACTTGGTCAAGGGATCTAAACCTTTTCTGCAGCATCAACAGAATGGTATGGAGGGATAGGTATATCTCACACAGATGATACAGCTTCTGTGGAACAATCTCCCCTCCACATAAAACAAAGTTTGTTCTGTCCATATTTAATTACAACTTAAATGTATGGTTTGGAAACAGAAAATGTACCCCAGGTCTGCTCCATGTACTTCTAATGGACAAAGGTAACTCCTAAATGCTTTATTCCATGCATGGGTCCCCTCAAATTATCTATGGTATGATCCCAGTTATTCTTACTAGGGGTAATATATAATTATTGACCATGGGACAGGTAAGGCTAGTCTATAACCAAAGGAAATAGGTTATTTTGAGCACAAAAAGGAAGTTGGCTTGGCTTAAAATGGCCAGCAAGGGCAGCTAGTCCAATACTTACCTATGACTCTGTGAACCTATAATGATGTTTTCCAACAAACTCTTCCCTCTTTCATCTCTATTTTTTCTAAAATGAAAAATAATTTTTTAATTACTGCATAGAGTGCTGTGTTTAGACATCGTCAATGTTTTTTTTTTTACTTTTAATATTGTAACAATGTTCATATATCCTGGTCCTAAGAACCTCTCAGTTTTTACAAAGTAAAAACATGCGCAAGACATACCTTTCAGGTAAATAGACTGTACTGTGAGTATTACAATTAAAGTTATCTTTAGAAGGTTAGATCTAAGAAGGCTCTCAACTTCTATATGGGTGTTGTCATAAATATACCTACACTGAGGACAGCTTCCATACTTAGATTTTTTTTGTTAGCACTGTTTATAGCTGGTGTCTTGAATTCAAAAACATTCTTAATGTTAATAAATAAAATTCTTAACAATACTTACAGACCTATCACCATATTTATTGCAGTATTCAATTGGAAATGTAACTTTCCAAACTTTTTCTAATATCTTACCAATCTGTACAGCATCAATAAAATATGGCATAATTAATGCATTTGTGTTAAACAAGTTAACAGTGGGTAAATATTTAATACTACTGTTATCTGTTAAAAGAATGGGCTTAAACTTTATTATTTTTGCAGCATAAATTACTTTTCCAATGTGATTCTGCACTTGAATGGGATACCCACTTGAAACAAACATTTAACTATCTCATTAAAAGCTAGTATCTGTAGAAATTTGTGCAGATACTCAGACTATTTGTCCTCTAACAAGATTTCTTTTGGTGTGGTGGATGACAAATGGAATAATATAGATAGTTGTCTCATAAAACAGTTTTTCTAAAAAAATTGTACATTCATAACATTTCAACAAATGATTTTTTAATAGTAACAACCAAAAAAATCAATTACATCTACAGAACTCACATATGAACATTTAAAACATTCTGATGTAGTAGCTAAATATTTGAAAAATGCTTGTAATTCAGAAGAAGTTCATATAAACAAACAATGCTTGCACTTCTGCTTATGTTGAAACTTCCAAATTAAGGGACTTAGAATTTTAGTCAAACATTCATGAGTACATATGCACCCTAATTTTGACATAATAAGGAAATTTAGTCAGGGCATGAAAAAGATCCTCATTATTTAAGAAGACATTTTCCTATATTGTCTACTGAACTGTTTTTTTCCAGCTTTTCTCTTTCCTGTTGTTTCCTCCATTTATAGCTGATTTATCTCCATCCCATCCATGTTTGACCTATGTTCCCTTCAGTAATGGTCATGACCAATGATAAATGGTCCAGCATTAACCTTTCCTGTATGTCTGTGTATTCCGCCTTTCCCTCAGTATCTTTCCACCCTGTATCTTATAAAGCCTACTTGACTCTACCAAGCTATTTCTCATGAAATTATACTTCATGACCTGTAGATCGTTTTCCTTCCATAAGTCCATCCAGCTACCTGCTTTCATTCTAGTTAGAGATTGCTGTGACAGTCTTCTTTCAAACTAGTGGAAGCATTAAAATAATAATAGCTTTGGAAAATAAAATAACAAAACTTTCACCTCCTAATGGCAGCAATGAATTAGTTTTTGTCACTGTTTACACTCAAAACCTCACAAGTCCTTCCTCAATGTTTTTATACTGCTACTATCTGGTCCACACCACTGTAAAGTGGAAACCATATAGTTTAAACTGCTGAACTTTTGCATCACTCCTTTTTGTTTGTGCTGTATTTCAATACCCTACTTCTGTATTGTCTAACTATCATACCTCATGTTATAAGACTCAACAGCAGCCATTAAAGTCCCAGTATCCAAAGTAATGTCTTCTTAACAATATTGCTGCATGAAACATTTTATCAGCTCTTATTTAATTCATTGTTATATGTGCTTTTCAATATTATCTCCAGAGCACAAAGCCTTCATGTCTAAATAGTTCTTAATAATATCATCCGCACAGTCAAATGCAGCATTAGAGTATCATGACAGTCTTCTTTCAAACTAATGGCAGCTACAGGGACATGTTCCTGGTACCCTGGTCAAATTCCACCCGGTCAACATGAATATCACATTGGCTCTTACCTGAAAATAGCCCATCAGATCAGTGAGACTTGCCCTGTTAGCAAATGTAAATGAATGTTGTAGTTAATCAGTCAATCAATCAATCAATCAATCAATCAATCAATCAATCAATCAATCAATCAAGCAGTCAAATAAAGTACCTTATGAAACATCCACACAGTTTGAAAAAAAAAACAGATTTTTACAAACCATTCATATATTCCATTTAATCTACAAATAAAAAAAAACATGTTTTACATACCATTACAAAATGGCTAAGTATTACTGGTAGACTACAGGGTATTTCCTGAAACACACATAGCATGATCTAACATTAACACATATGTAATAGCATGTCATCTTTAAATCCTTACCTGCTATTCAGACTCATTTAACAGAAAGTAGATACACATTGATGTCTACTGCTCATAGCATTATTTCTGAAATATCTTTTGGTAAATGTGCTGACATATTCAATTAATTGTATTCAATCAGACTGGTGTTTACACAAATTTACCAGTCAGTCCTTCTGCCTATTATCAAAACATAACTTAACATCAATGATTACATTTGCATTGCATTTGCAATCTCACTTCAGTTGCTTAAATACTGTTTTGACAGATAATTACAATAAGACATGCTGATGTTTGGGTTGCCACCACCTTTCCAAATGACCAAAATGTGACATTTGTTAAGGAAATGTGTGTTTTGAATGACAAACTATACCCACACTCAGAGAGAAACATTGGACATCACTTTTCTGCCAAAAAAGCTCAATGTTAGCTGAAATGGTGGCTTGCAACTTGAATTCCCTGTGGGAGCACCTCTTTATGCAGATGCATACTTGGAAGAAGTTACACCTGTCGTGGTGGGGCAGAATTTCTGCAATACAAATGATGTTTTACCTCAAATTGGTATACATATCATTCCATCTCCTCACCACTCATAGCTCTTCCTGGTTGGGGAAAATTTAATTACACAGTTTGTTTAGCAGGGTAAGAGATGATCCCTTCCCAGCTCAGCATTATTTATGCCAAGGAAGCAAGAAGGAGGAGAACAACTAGTTGGTGTAATATGGCCAGAGTTGCAGGCTGTCAACCATAGCTTCCTACTCAAGCCCACGAAACAGCCATGTGGATGTAAATAAAAGCCACATTTTTAGGTGGCTTCTCCCCTCAGGGTTTTCTGTGGTACCACTCCTCTATTCCACCACTCTTAAAAAGGTGGTAGTCACTGAACTGGGCCAACAAAATCCTTTGCAAATTATCCAAGCATTACCCTAACCTTAACATCTGATTAGATTTACTCACATTTGGTACAACCCTTATATTTGGATAGATAGTAACACCATTGGATGGATTTCCAGGATCAAAGGGGGTACTAAATACCTAGAGCATATGTTTGATAATGCAGGAGAGATCATGTGTGTGAAATCCTTCCCAGAGTTGCAAATGGGTCATAGCATCTTGTCCAAAGACCTCGGGAGATACTTGCAAATAAGCCATGCACTATTACATCCCCAGTACATCAAAAGGTTCAAAGTCTTAAGAACCACCCTGTCAAAAGTAGTTAGGGAAATACAGGGAGTCAAGCTCCCATAAAAATGATCATACTGAAGCATCTGTAAAGGCCCTTACTTGAGGACCATATCAAGCAATTCTTCCACTAAATGTCTGTGAACAGCATTCCCCCTACAACTTAACCTTATACAAATGCTATCCCCATTTGGCAGGCTATTAATACATGGACTAAGTTTGCTATATAGTGGATACTGGACCCCCACTAAATGGAAGAGTAAAGGATATACCACAACTGATGCCTGCCACATGGAAGTAACAGATAGCAGTCATGCATCCTAGTCATTTGTTCCTGTCCGCTCAATCTGGGAGTGCACAGCATGCTGGGTAATAATGTTTTGAGAATCCACATCTCATTTAAACAACAGATATCAGGTTAGCATGATATCTTTTGCTGCCCACTTTGAACTACTTCCAGAAATAATGGCTATTCAAGATATCACTAATATGTTTATAAATAGCCTTGAGATGGACATCTCAACAATGCAACAGCAGAGCAGGATGAGGTAGACATGTAAGAAATTATTACCTCTTAGATAGGCCAGGTGACCATCACAACACTCACAAATGCCACCACAGTAAAACGTGGGACAGCAGGATACAAGCCATATGGGCAGATGCCATCAAGTGCTATGTCATTTGCTTTTAGACAGGTTATATGACTGCTGTTATCTTGTTGGAGACCTGCAACATCTATAACTTCTACTTAATCTTATGTACAATAAAATGTTAAGCTGGCAAAAGAAAAAGAATGACCAAATAAACTAAGAAACAGTGAAACTAGTGGTTTCATTCTTTTAATATCAGCACCAAGAACTTCTTCAGAAAAACAGACCCACAATTCTCATTATACGTAAATAATCACATTAACAAGTCACAGAACCAATTAATTGTTGCAGTGCCAAACCTGTGCAAAAACAATTAAAGAAAATCAAGTTAAATATATGTATAAATATATTTATTATTTAAATTCTCTTATTTAAAAAAAAAATGTTTATTATGCCATTTAGTGCTGGTGATCTAGCAGATGATAGGCATATTTGCCATAAAGATCCTTAACTTCCAACTTTGTGTTGAAATCCCTTATTAAGGGCAACAGAGGTACACTATCTTAAGCATAGAAAGAATTGTTTCTAAAATTCTGACAAACTAGTGCATGCTTGACCAGTGCATTATTTACATCTTTGTTCTTAATACCAGTAACATTCACATAAATATAATTTAAATATTTTCTAATGTTTTTTTCCCATGTAAAAACTCTGGTAAGATTCACAAAATGCCAAATAATCAACTCTATGAGTATGACAAGTGTATCTATTTTTACCCACATTTGTTCTCTAGTATGGTGTATAGTAACAGAAGAATGTTCAGAAACATATCTGCAATATTCACAATGTTGACAAGGTATGTCCCAAAACAAGAATAATGCAATGATTCTGATGTATCAAAAAAGACCCCCCCTTCAAAAAGTGACTTCAAATTGTATGTTCTTTTGTATTTAAAACTCGGTTTACTGCCCACTGTGTTAACTGAATCCTTATTACCCAAAATAATTTTCAATTTCCATTAATGATGTGATATTACAATCAAAAGAAATCGGTAATTAGAAAGAGTTTGTGTGATGATCAATTTTCTTATTTCCCTCGACTATATTATTCTCCTTGTGACAGTAGCCATATCTTAAAATCAGCTTAAACACAACATTCCTTTTATTTGTTACTTCTTCTATTACTTTATTTAAAAATTCATTTGTGTAGCTTCTCTGTAAAAATATTTTTTTAAGATGGGCTACCTCAAACTCTTATTTCATGTCATCAATAACTAGTCTACTTAACCTTATGAATTTACCACAAACCATGCTCTCTTTCATAAAATAGGGATGTTGACTGTCACTTACTAGATAATTGTTAACAAAGGTGGGTTTTCTAAATACATTACTATGAATACTCTCTGTTTTACATCAATCGATAATAATACATTTAAAGTCTCAGTGGTCTCTGGCTGACTAAATTTTTAGATTATTGTAAATTAGCAGCTGTCATTGAATCTCACACTGACAAACAAATGTTCTCCAGGAGGGGCTGACACAGACAAATGACTGGTGTCAAACTCATGGACTAAAACTAAATGCCAAGAAATGCATAATAGTATCCTCTGGGAAGTCATCCATCCCTGGTAACTATCATATTGACAACACACCCCTTAGAGTTGACCTGGTAGTTAGGGACTTAGGGACACACATTGATAGTAATCTAGCCTTTGATCATCATGTGTCCACAGTGGTGAGGAAATCATTCTATGTTGTGCGACTTATAAACAAAGGTATGGCATCTAAGTCCAAGGAAGTCATTGTTCCACTGTAGTCGGCATTCATCAGACCTATCATTGAGTACAATGCCTCCTTTGGTATGTACCTAACCAGGCATATCCAACAACTGGAATGTCCACAAAGGTTCCTCACTAAAAGAATACAGGGCGTAAATAATATATCCTATGCATACTGCCTCAAGGCCCTATCCCTGTATTCTATCTCCTACAGGCTTTTGAGGGAAGATCTATGCCTGGCATACAGGGCATTGTCATACCACACTCTGATGGACCTCCTGCATATCCACAAAACAAACAGTACCAAAATTACCCATTCTAAAGACTTAAACCTCGCCTGTGATATAAACAGGACCTGCTGGAGAGATCAGTATGTGTCACATTGACTACTACATCTATAGAACAGGCTCACCATCCACGTAAAGCAGAGTTCTTCCCTAATCCAATTCAAGTGCAACTTGGAAAATTGGATGGGAAATTTAAATTAATCCGTGGCTTGGCGCCTATGTCTCTGATGCAAACAGGTAACTTGTAAATGGTTCATCTCCCAAGCCCACGCTTATCAAGTGTATCAGAACTTGTCAGAAATTTGAGATACATGGCTAGGCTCAAAAATACCCTTGTGGTCATTAGCCTAGTAAACATCTATGAACATGTAAAAATATTACTTGATTACCTTTTCGTACATAAGTGCATGTCAAAAAACTGGTGGTTTTATTTAAAAAGTCAAAAAATGGATTAAATGAATCTTCATTGCCTTCCCATAGGAAAACAAATCATCTATGTAATCTTGATAGATTTGATCCCTTTAAAAAAAAAAGGATGTTTGACAAGAAATTCTTGTTCCAACCAGCTCATCACTAAATAAGCAAAAGAAAGGGCAACTCTGGCTCTCATAGCCAATCCTGCATTTTGGACATAGCATTTTTTATCAAATAAAAAAAATATTGTTTCATACAAATTTAAAAATTGATAATTGTATTAATAAAGGGATTAGAAAAAGTAGTAAATTTGCTTAAATAATTCCTTGCAAATTCAATACCAGTATCTTGTATTATACTTGTGTAAAGTGAAACAAAATCTAAAGTCACTAATAAATATACTTTATTGTCAAGTTAAAAAAATGGGTAAAACATTCAAAGAAACCATGAATATCTTAAATAAACCTGTGACTTTTGTACTACTGGATTTAATATAAAATCAAAATATTTTGAAATAAGTTTGGTATTATAAAACTCTGTGGCTATAATCGACCTAATTGGGGGGGGGGGGGGGTGAACTGTCCTTATGTATTTTGGGAATACTGAAAAATCTTGTTATTTTAGGAAAATCAACCTTTAAATATGTAGAAAGCAAAATCAGTATCTCTCTGGTCAACCATATCAATTAATAATCTGAAAATAATGGCACAACTAGAATTAATATAGGTCAAGGTAACCTCCTCATAACAAGAGTGATTATTTAACATTTGATTAATAGAATCAGAATAATTTTTAGAATTCATTAAAACAGCCCCACTACCTTTTTCTGCCTTCATAATTCTCAGATCATGGTGTTTATTCAGATTTCTCAAGACATTCCTCTCTTCAAAAGGGAGGCTGTAAAACTTGGTCTTGTTATTATTTAAACCCTTCCTAAGGCCATTTTCACATACATCTTGAAACACCTGCAAGGTGCTGTGTAAAGTGATGTTAAAAACTTTTCTTTTTAAAAAAGACGAAGTTTCATTCTGAAAGTCATGAATCTTATGCAAAATATAACTTAGATTCAGTTTACATACATATAATTTAAGATCTACTAGCACCTTAATAATATCTACTCTGATAGATGGTATTAGCGAAAAACATTTTTTGAACAAACTTAAATGATTACAATTGAGAAAAATCACTTTGGCTGAACAATTTAAAACTGTCGAGTATTTCTTCTTGCCTGTTCCATGTTCTCTCCCTTATCCTTTCTTCTTGAAACTGATGTTCTGCATTTGCTTTTTTGTTTGTTCTGAAAAAAAGGAGAAGGGGAAAGGACAGGTGGGGACGAAAAAACTTCAAGATGAACCATGTTCAATACCTCCGCATAAGGTTTAGAAGGACCCAGAGTTTAATGAATGTCACTATGCGTCTCTTTATTATTGTTGGATTAAAAGGCAGTGATTTCACCTTTAAAAGTATTTGCACTCACAATTGATTTTTTTTTTTGCATTTTAAGTGCATATGTGTTTTCTTCTTTGTAAGCTGTTTAATCCCTAACTTTTCTCCTTCCTATTAATAATGGTTGCTACATGTCTCTTGACTTTAATAAAAATACAGTCATACAAAGATTGAAAAATTTTAAAGTGACAGTCACTACTAATTGTAGCATCTAACAAAATAATTTGAAACTTTAGATCAGTTTACTATGATAATTCTCAATAAGCTGCTTCATAATTGAGATACCAGTAGCGTAACAGGTCTCTGATATAATCATCCTTCTGTTCTCCATTTTGAATCTTACTGATTCTGAGACCAAACAGAACTTGTTTAATATTCACACAGTTGGACACTAAATTGGCCCTAGGCGTGCGTGCGTGTGTGTGCCTTCTATGGAAGGTTCGGTGCCAGGCTGGCAACTCAAAACCGTAAAACTCCACTGACAATTACAAGTGGACAGGGAGATCCGCTGTGGCAATCCCTAACCGGGAAAAGCCAAAAGAAGAAGATATTCCCAGGAGTTGTATTTGAGCAACTTCTCTAACAAAAAAATATTGTTCTTACACTCATCAAAGGTGTTGAAAGTTAAAGGTTTATGGCAAATACATCTATCATCCAACAGATCACCAGAACTAAATGATATGATATGATAATATTTTTTTAAATAAGAAAATTTAAATCATAGATATATTTATACACATATATTTTCATTATTTTTAGATATTAGGTTGATCTGATTTTCTGTAATTGTTTTTTGTATGGGTTTGGCAATATAAGAATGAATTGGACATGTGACGTGCTAATGTGATTATTCAAGTATTATGAGAATTGTGGGTGTGTTTTTCTGAAGAGGTTCTTGGTGCTGATATTAAAAGAGTGAAAGTGCTAGTTTCACTGTTTCTTACTTTATTTGGTCATTCCTTTCTCTTTTGCTGGCTTAATGTGCTGTTGTGCAGAGTTTTATATGTAAGTTTTTTAGTTTCTTTGTTTCTACCTAATTGCAGTTGAACAACACTTATTTAGTAAATGCTTATCAACTACAATGTATATTTAGTGCTACTCTATTAATTTATGAAGGTTGTCTTAGTTCATTCTATATTGCATTATTTCATATCTTCATTAATTCTCTGTTGAATGTAAATAATTATTCATTTGTAATAAAAAGCTCACTGTTGTAGTGTATGGGTTGCTTCTTTTGATTTGTATAATATTAAATAGTTTCAGATAAAATTTTTAATTAATATTTCAGAACTCTTGCCATTTTTCATATTTTTTATAGGACAACTGCCCAAATAGAGACAATAACCCTAGTTGAAATCACATCTCAGTATACTAGGCAAACATTACATGAATTCAATATTAAATTCTGTTTCAGTCTATAGAAAAAAAGTCATTTGGCAATCTCTTATTTCCACTACTAGCATACCAGTCCCTACATATAACACCAGGCAATATATACCTTCCCCTATTTGTACTTATTTCTTCTTTCCACTTTCCATTTCCAATTATAACTCCTACTGCCTTCTTGTCAAATATCAATTGAGATTCACCTTCATACTTTCAAATGTGATAGAGACTTTGATAGAGACTTTTGTATATTCAGTCTCCATGCCAATAGTAATATACAGTCATCCACATGTAGTATAACTTTGACCTTATTTTCTTACTTTCTCTAGTTCTTTTAGGCCTTCCCTTACTTTTATTGCTAGCTTCATTATCACCCAGATAAACAATCCCAGGGGTAGTGATCAGCCTTGTTTTGTTCCATTCACACCTGACAGTCCCCCATTTAATAGTACTTCCAATTCTGGGACTCTGTGCATGACACTAATCCTCCTGATGAAGATTCCTTCTATACTCCTGAATGCTAACACCTTCCATAAGAACTACCACCACACAAAATCAAATACTATCTTCTCTTTCCAGTCCCTAACCCCATAGGAATTCTGTTACTTATGTCCAGTTGTCTTTGGTTTGTGTGTTCCTAGTAAAGCTGTTATGGTCTCCTTGTATTATTTTTGTTATTATCTTATCCACATCTCTAATACCACCTTAAACATGATCTTCATGACTACATCAACAGTAAGTGATATGGGCCTATAACTTTTCAACTCTTCTAGGTCCTCTCCTTCTATAGACAAATTCATCATTGTTGATCCTTGTATGGTATTGTTCATTAATTCTCTTTTCCATGTCTTGCTTTATTATTTTAACACCTGAGTCAATCTTTCCCCTTCTTTTTTATAAAATTTCAAGGGAATTCTCTCTGGCTCCATGCTTTCCATTCTTTCATATTTCCAATAGTGAGTTTTATGGATTTTTTTTCTTGTGATCTTTGTAATATTTTCTTGGAATATTTCTTCTACTTGTCTTCTTCAGTGTATCTCTTACTTCTAATGTTATCCATGTACAGTTTTCTCATATGTATGTTATGACATCTGTCCTTGGATTTTATGTTCATAACACTATCTAGGATAGCACATGGTGTGATATGGACTTTGTTTTTTTTTGTTTTTTGTTTTTTGTTATTTCCACCTCATGTACTCTTAATGTAATTTCTTTTTTACCTAAAGACATGTTTAGATGACAAGTTTGTACTGGAAAATTCTTTGAGAAGATACATTCCTTTTTTTTCAAGTGACACTGTCCCCTTAAGTCTAACCATGCCTTGCCATTTTCTTGCTCAGTGTGTTGCTCATTTTGTGGTTGTATTTGCTCTTAACTATTAAACAGTCTTTCTTCAACTCTTCTGCTATGCTGTAGTCTCCATCTATTGTTTCTATATTTTTCATGCTCATGTATTTTTATTGTTTGAAAATGTGTGGTAAAAGTTGCCATCAGCATTGTTGGGAGCACATATGTTGAGATACATCTGTATTGTAACCTATACCTGATCCTGCCAAATGATCTTTCTCCTTTCTTCACTCTTCCTCACTCTATGACCACTTCCTAAACCCATTCTGTATTGTAACCTACACCTGATCCTGCCAAATGATCTTTCTCCTTTCTTCACTCTTCCTCACTCTATGACCACTTCCTAAACCCATTCTGTATTGTGACCTGTACCTGACCCTGCCAAATGATCTTTCTCCTTTCTTCACTCTTTCTCACTCTATGACCACCTCCTAATCCCATTCTGTATTGTGACCTATACCTGATCCTGCCAAATGATCATTCTCCTTTTTTCACTCTTCCTCACTCTATGACCACCTCCTAAACCCATTATGAACAGTATAATTATTCTGATGAAGTAATGATGGAATAGGATGAAAGCACTAAATCCACCATTAAAATCTTGTGTTTTAACATTACTTCATTTCCCCACCATTTGCTGTTTAATATATACTCTGCCTGTTCACCTTGTTCTTGGAACAGTAAAAATTATTCCAAGCTCTATCTTCCCAGAGGGTCACACTCTTCCCTTGGTTACTAAGCTGTAAATATTTTCTTAATCTCTGTCATCTTTCTTTTTTTTTCTGGAATAACACTATCTCTGTGTTTTTTTTTTTTTTGTTTTTTTTTTTTAAGTTTAATATGCTTTCTTTAAGTTGATGGGGTTTAGGCATACTCCTATATTCCATGTGGTAATCTTTATCTCTCTCTCTCCTGTGTTTACCCTCCCCATCCTCTGTGTTCTCCACTTCTGGGCTAATGTTTGGAGTTGGGTCTGCAGACCTTTGATGTCTACACATGCTTTCAACCTCATGGCCTCATTGGCATATGGCAAGTTCACTAATATTTTTGTATGCATGTTGTGTTAGTCCCATGACAGTACCAATTTCTACCTCCACTACTGACCCTCCTTCCACCCTGACATCTGTTTTTCCCACTATCTTCCTACTCTCCCTTGCTGGCATTCTAAATGGCCCTTTTCTTAGTCTTATCTACATATGTCATCCAAAATCTAATATAGTCCAGTATGGCCCAATGCTGATGATTACAAAGCTTTGACATAATCACTTGTACTACATTCTTCTTTAATAGAAAAGAAGATAGATTAGGAGACATTTTTTGGATAATAGAAATATGCACTCAATGTCCACCCTTTTCTTTATATAGAGCATTGATATTATTATTATTATTATTATTATTATTATTATTATTATTATTATTATTGCTGGTTCCACATATGTCCACGGATGCCCTACAGTCAATTTAGAACCCTTGTTTGTATGTTATATCTTATCATGTTTACTCTTGTACCACTACATGGCATGCAGTACTCCCTTTACTCCCTTACTTGTTGTTGAGGACCTTTGCAATGACTGATTTCTTGCCAGAACATGCAGTGCTGTCCTCTTTCCCCTTCTATAACACACTTATACTTCAAGTCTTATACAGGAGTACCATAAAGAGGGTGCAACAAGTTCTGCACAGGATTGTTTTATTTCCCTATCCCTGCATATCTCAACTGCAGGTTTATTCTGATTCCTTAGATGCCCAATTTGTTTTTCCATTTTATAATGCCATACATCTTTTTTTCCCTTCCAACAGTTCTACCCCACTGAAAGCTCTTATCGCTTTCTGGCCTCTTCCCCATCCACTAAGTATTGCCAATGGTTTCCCTTCTTTGTCCCCCACTGGCTCATTCATTCCTCTTGCAGGCCAATACCCAGGCACCTACTGTCCTAGGTTAGAGCCTTACAGCCATTTCTTCCCTGGATAAAGGGTCTCATCAGCCCATTCATTCCACAAAGAGAGGAAAATGTCAGGTAGTGGGAAGCTGGTTAGTCTTCTTGGCCCAGCAGATCTTCACACCCATAAAACTCACAGTCAGGGCTTCAGTGCTCTGCACCATAGGTGCAGGCTTATTTTCCCTGTGGCCATTTATATCTTTCTCTATTCTATCCAGGCCTGCATGACAATGCATGACAATGTATATGTCTGTGTTATGTCCCTGTCTGTGGAGACATCTGACAGCATATCTAATCATGTGCTTGCACTTCTCTCTGCTCTCCCTTCACTTTTACAGTCTCTGGGTTTACCTAGTCTGGCAGTCACCTGTACAATGGAGTCTGTATCTTGTTGTGCCACTTCTCTACCCAGTTTTGTTTCTCTGTAGGACAGGTGTTGACCCACGATCTGTTTCTGCACGGCCTCAAAGATGTACACTTGTTTGCTACATCTTTGCATTCTTCTCTCTCTTGAGTTTCCTGTGTAGACATTTCCCACAGGCTCATCTAATACTGCTGATCTTCATACTGTGATTAACTCCTCCTTCCCCTAATGTGTCCTTCTTCTACACCACTACATTGGGGCCTGTTAAACTTGAAATGTTTGTTTGCACATTCAGGCATTGCTCATCTTTTTTTTACAATTTGAGTTTTGAAATTGTTGGTCTCTTTCTCTACCTGCAGTCTCAGATACCTCCCATTTATTTGCATGACTAGCTCTCTCTTTAAGGATTCATAAACACTTAGGCTTTTTATAGGATTTCCTTTTATCACCTGAATGGATACATACATTTAAGTACATGTCTTGGTGCGTTCCATCCTTCCATTTTCCTGGTGACCCTATCCATATGGTCTGACTTTGGTTCTTTCATTAACTGGAATATCCCTATCTGAGTAACACTAGCAGGAAATTATTGAGGGTCATCTTCTTCCACCTATTCTGGGATTACCCACTACCTGATATTTTGTTGACTGGATCTCTTCTCCATCTCATCTAACTTATTGTCTCTCAGCACCTGTCTTTCCACAGCACTCATTCTTTTCTGAAATTTTGTATTATCAGACTCAGTGCTGTTGTCATCTCTTTGTCATTTAGGTTGCTTAGTTGTTGTTGCTGCTGTTGACTGTTTGCCTTTTTGACTGTTGTTATGTCTTTTACCATGCATATCAGTTTTGTGAAAAGGGTATATCCCTGTTTTTCTTATGCTGCCACTTTAAAGTTTCTATTTGCTCCCATGCTGTCAGATATGTTCATCTTTTATTTTCCTGTTTATTTGTTGCAATCAATGTTATTTTCCTGTGTTTTGTCTGGTCTCAGCACAGAAATCTAAGGCTAAGCAGCCATCTTTGCTTGGTTTGATCAACCCTCATCAATTATGTTGCTTTTGCAAGTACTGTTAAAAGTGATTCATGTCTGAAAAGATCACAGGGAAGCAAACTTCAGCATTTTTTTATAACATAATCAATTACACCACTCCTATATGAAGTATTAAATGAAACTGATTTTACTACAGAGGAGTTGAGGAAATTCTTGCTTAAGATTTTATAATCTTAGGGAAGCAACATACAGCATAACTGTAGAGAATCACAGTACAGCAATGTGGTCTTCATAAGAAGAATACACTGCATTCAAAATCATGTATTTGTACACATTTGCTGAAATAATACAGCTTCCAGGTGCTGTAGTGTACTTCCTGAGAAACTGCACTTTGTATGGCTTAATGAACATTGTACTCAACCCCACAGATACCAGTATTACAGGGCAGTCAATGTGAGCTCATTTGAATGAAAAACACATTCACCAGAAAACAACATAGAGCATTTCTCCTCTGATAAAAAGGCATTGTTTTCATAAATGTGCATTTGCACAATTGAATTACTATAACCCTCAGAAGCTCTACGTTGTATGACTGAATGAAAAAGCATTTTAACTCGCAAAGATTAGCCTCACATCACAGTCAAGGAATTCAGCAGTGTTTTAATTTATTCTCATCCACCTGCTGTGGCAGCTTTTTCTCTTTAGGCCACTTTTATACTAGGCAAAACATTGTATTTAAATGTAAAGATTATCTCATGACAGCTGAAGAGCAGTGTCTACTTTTAATTATTTGGAAACAGACTGTTGTCAAGTAAGAAAATTGGACCAGTATGGCTTTTCTATTCTTGTGGAAAGACATGCCTCAGTACTTTTCATAAAATGATATGTACATGTGCTCACTATTATTCAAAAAGCAATACTTTCCTATCACCCTTATTGGCAACAGCTAACATTGGTCCTTTATTCACTGCATACTGATCTGTGACAGCAAGTCTCTGATTGAAGCAACATGTTGCACTTCTACATGGGAGCAAGCCAATGCAAAAACATGTTTTGCATGTTTGTTAAGAATCAGACTAGTCTTTTGTGGCAGGTACTGCAGAACATAATTGCCAATTTCAGTATTCCTTTTTTTGGTTGGGTGGTGCAGCTTTACAGCCAGTACCACAAGCCACCCAGTTTATTCTCAATTGCCACTTCTACCCACTTCTTTTAATAGTTTCATTTTACAAGAGATAGCAACGTGTTCCATCTTAATCTTTTTGCATTTTTACACCCTCTGTCATGTGCAGCACACTGTTCTGATTCATGTTATTGGTTATATCCCATGCCTTTTCCAAGCTCATATTCACTATTTTCACTCAGTTTCTTGCTGTGGCCAATGCCACGCTTTACACTAACATTGCCATTTTCCTTGCGGTATAGCTTACATGCATCATTTACAGTATTCATAAGAGCATTTTGTCTCATCACTTGACCAGCCTCTATAGCAATTTGTATTGCCTTTTCTAAAGTTAAGTTCACTTCTAGTTGCAGTTTTGGGGATACTTCAGTATCATCTAGTCCAATCCCATTTCTACCTCTAATTAGGTAATTTCTTGTTTTGTCAAACCCACAGTTTTGAGCCAGTTTATACAAGCACAGGAGAAAAGCTTCAATGACTCTCCTTTGGCTTAAGCACATTCTGAAAACATGTTCTTTCATGAATAACAATTTTTTTGGCACAAAATGTTCATTAGACTCTCCACTGACTCGAATATGACACTCTAACCATCGGAAAATGAAAATAAACTGTAAACTTCTTCCACGTGTTTGCCTGTGGCATATTAAAATGTCTAGATAGATTTCTTTATTCTCTTTACTCAATTTAGCTGGAATTTGAAAACATGCGAATCTCTGCTTCTATAATAGTCAATCTGCTTCATGAGTTGAGTGGTTTTATTGGTTCATACTTGACCATTTTTGTCAAAAACTCAGTATTCTAAAGCTATGCAGCTGATATTCAGTGAGAAAAATTTGGTGAGGTAAAACAGCTGTTCTTAAGGTAAAAAGTGTTTGCTCTCAGCTCAGTGACATTCATTCAACCTTTGACACTGTTTTCTGCTCATTTTAGTCAAAAAAGATTGTGGTTCTGACACCATGTCATAACACACACTTAAGACTGTCAACAGACACCTGCATTTCAATTAAACAACAACTTTAATCTTGCATAAAATGGCAGCACAGCAAAACATTTAACTTCTTCATCTCACATCATGAGCTCTACAAAAACTGGTACACTATTATGAGATTCTTAAAGATACAACAATATAATATATATCGACAGTATTTAAATACAAAAAACAGCATAAGGTTTTTAACATCACAAGGGGTAACAGGAAACCCACAGTACCTACAAAGATTACAATGCTTAGAAAATTGTTACTGTGCTGCAGAGATAAAGGTTTACTGGTATTCCTTCTAGTAACTTTCTCCAGGGTGACGTTCCTTATCTTTCAAATAAACCCATTTTGTAGCTGGTGTAGTGCACAGACCCTTAACTTGCAGATACAGTGATTTGCTGATGGGGGAGGTTTGAAGATACCGATAGCACCTTCTGGGTCTTGGAGACAGTAAGATAATCTAATGAGAATTGTTGAGTTTTTCAGCTGTTGGTTATTTGTTTAACTTTCAATGATATAGTTATGTTTTATTTAAAGTTCATTTAATATTTCTTTAAGGTTTAGTTGCATTTATTTATTGCAGTATAATATATATATATATATATATATATATATATATATATATATATATATATATATACATACATACATACATACATACACACATATATCTATATTTATTATCAAACTTTCAAGGCTATGGTGGACATAAAACAGAGGTAAGACGCATGGAAATTGGGTGCTTTCATTCCTTTATTTTAGTAAAACTTAATCAGAATAATATTTTAATAACAGTGCTGTATTAGGGTACTTAGAATAAACAGGTATTTTTGAGGACAAGAAAAACTTTTTTTTAGCATTATTGGAAAGAAATAACCCCAATGACCTCATCAATGCTCTTCTAGATGAGGTAGACCTGCTCGGCACTTACAAATTCCCCCTATACTCAAATCTGGCTTCTAAGTAAAGCACCAGTGCAAACAATTTTAATTTGACCTTCCCTCTTCCCATTAGTCTAGATATGGTTCCCATCTGCAACATTCTCTCTAAGAACTGCTGCATCATTCAAAATGACAGAATCCTTTACCCCAAACATGGAGGCAAACCTATATTTTGTTACAAAAAACACACACCATCAGACACACACTCGAAGACCCCAAAGAATCCGTCTCCAACCTTATTCACATTGACACCAATTCCCCTCAAGGGATGTTTACTTGTAATAGCTGTGTTTCTTGCAAAAGTATTCTCATTTGTATTGAATATCTGTTCAAACTTGCCAATTCCAAAATCAAGTTTAATCAAAACCATGACTGTAATTCCAGTAATGTTGTATATGCCTGTGTCTGCCTTAAATCTGACTGTTTCTACATTGGGAAGACTATCAGAAAACTTTCTGTTAGAATTAAAGAGCACATCACCATACTATGCCACAAAGATCTAAAGAATGCTCTAGTCCATCACAACTGCAATTGCCCTACAGAACTCAAGTTCTTCGTCATTGTAAAAATCCAGGAATTTGTAGGAGATGTCAATAACTTACACGAGAATCACAAACTCAGATGGCAACTCTTACTAAATGCGGATGCCCCTCTGGATCTTAATTCATTATATCCAAGTGATGCCGCCAGGTGCATTTGCAGTTAACTCCTACTGATGCCTCTAGGTGTATAATATTGCTTGTTCATATTTGCATGGATAATTCCAAAACCATGCTATGTAGAAGGTTTTAAAAGATTTCAACTTAAAGATTGCTCAATGATAAACTCAACTGCATTTTTATTTGACCTCTGATTAGTGCAGGCAAATAGATATTAACTGTTGTTTTTATGATATTAATTTATATAGATATAACTTTTACATTTTTCTAAATATCTCCGCAACAAAGTAACACAGACAGAACTCCTTAGCCTCATATGAAAGCTCTCAGCTAGATGAATAAAATGTTGTTAGCAGTATGTGTGTAACTTGAGTTGTTGCTGAGATATTATAGTTTGCAAAATATTACAAATGTAATAGTTACAGTCTTTACTGCAACTTATAAAACTCAATTTAAGACCTAGAACTTAAAGAATACTACCACTATAAAAACAGTTTGCGCTGAAGAGTTTGACATTTATACTTCTTTCATAACCTCTATGGTTCCAAAGATATGAGCATTTGTTTGAAATGTGAGGACATAATTTGATTCTGTCAAAAGGCTTAGGCTCAGCCCATTGGAAGTTACAGTGCAAACTTCCTGAGCTCCACTGGAGCAAATGAGTTAATGACAGCATTAATATCAAATGCGCACTCAAAAAGCACAACTAAACATATGAATAAAACAAGCATTATACTGCAGTAATAAAATAACTTTTCCTGCTCACAGTGAATAAAAGCTGATCTTAAGAAAACACGTTTTGCTTGCACCAATTGCTATTCAATAAGCAAATTATATGAATGTACCATAACCTGATTTACCCTTATACTTTTAAGCCTATGCACTGTTCACAACCAGCCGTTTAAAAATGTATCTATTTGCACCAATCCAGTTGAATAAAATGTAATCAATCATACATAATTTGATAATATGTATCCAATCATGTTGGAAAAAAAAAATTTCTTGTTCTCAAAAGAAGCAATTTATTCTAAGTACCCTAATACAGCACTGTTATTAAAATATTTTTCTGATGAAGTTCTACTAAAATAAAGGAATGAAAGCACTCAATTTCCATGCATCTTGCCTCTGTTATACATCCACCATAGGCTTGGAAGTTTTGTATTATTTAGTTTCTTCAATTTTCAATTATTAATCATTTTAGTAACATATATCTATATATGTATATTTAATATATATATATATATATATATATATATATATATATATATATATATATATATATATATATAGGTTAACTACATAATCTCAAAATTTTGAAATATCGAATTTCAAAATCTTGAGAATATATAGCCGAAACCCCTAAATGTCGAAAGACCAGAAGTGCGAAATTCAAAATCCCGAATGTACAATACACATACATCATGCACATACACATACACACAACTACCCCCCCCCACAATCAAACATATCATCCTACACTACAGATAAGCAGGGGGGCAAGTACCCCACAACCCCCTACTTAAATATACTAACTCCGAGACTGCACAAACAGACACACAAGGGAAATTCCCACCCAGACATTTTACAGTCCCTCACACACACACATCACAGTCAGAAGACACACTGACACACACTAAAGCCCCTAACCAACACACTTACACATAGATACTTACCTGAACTTTTACCTATCAACAAACCGCAACACCAAAAGCACTACTTCAATATCTCTGAACATCGGGATTTTGAATTTCACGCTTCTGGTCTTTTGGTATTTAAGGGTTTCGCCTACATAGTCTCCAGATTTTGGAATTCGATATTCCAACATTTCAAGATTATGTAGCGATCCTATATATAGGTATCTCATACATGCTTGGGTCTACTTAGTTTTGTTGAGTAGCCCATAAGTTGATCTCAGGAATGTTAACCACAAAAGATCAAAAAACTAAATGTCAACACATTATCATGCATGCACCAAGAAAGAACCTTGGCACAGGCAATTTTCAAACAATCAAATAAACAAAAAAAAAAAAGTAACACTGTTTTTTGTAGGAGGCAAGACCCCCCTGCAGGCCCCAGACCCCATTCTAATTATATGTACTAACACCAAGATTGCACAATCACCAAGGAAAGGGAATATTCATCTATTCATCTACCAAGGGATTGTTGATCTGACATACCTGTCGACCTTCTGCATATATTACCCAAATGTGATCAATTAAACAAATGTTAAGGAACATATATATATATATATATATATATATATATATATATATATATAGATCTTCTTTACAAACCTGAAGTTTCAAAACTTCAAACTGCAAATGGTCAATACCATAAGATCAAAATTTTGAAACTTCGAAATTGTGATAAAAAAATATGCCTGCACCCCTACATCCCCTGCTATATAGATATACCAACTCTGAGGTCAGACTACAGTGAGGAAAACAGTAAATTTCCCATTCTGTGCAGTGCGGCGATCTCCATTCAAAATGTGAGAGGTTTCATAACTTCTACTATTTGCACTTTGAAGTTTTGAAAGTTTGAGCATGTGAAGGAATCCATAAATATATATATATATATATATATATATATATATATATATATATATATATATATGTATACATACACACACACACACACACACACACACACACACACACACACACACACACACACACACACACACACGTATGTATGCATGTGTGTATGTATATATACATTATTTTTACAATTTTTATCTAAGTTATAGTGCTGTAGATATATGTATATTTAGAAAGGCAAAAGCAAACCTAGAGAAAGCTCTAAAAAATAAAGTGATGGAAGAAAGGATTATTTGATACACAAGCAACAGCAAATGGTAAAGTAGGGGAAAAACTGCTGTGAGGAAGGAAAAATCAGAAATTCTTAATAAGTCTTCATCCTCAAAAAAGAAAAGAAAAGAATGTGTGAGTGCCAGTTTAGAAGGGTGAAAGGTGGAAGAGGGAGAGCACATTGCAGACAGTGGTGTACGAAGCGAAGATGAATACCTGAAACACAAGTAGTTAAGAAAATCCAAAGTATAGAGTCTTGACTGCCTACACTTACCAGAATCCAATAGGACCTGCTGATACAGCCCTTGAAAAAAATGTAACCAATCACTCAGCAGCACTGAGGTTTTGGAGTACGGGAGGGAGGCTGTTTTGGTACTACTCCTCAAGGGGTGGTCTAAACTAACCTAGGAAAAAAATAAAACATAATTTTAAGCATGGCAACTGCAGCAAGAAGCATCATAGAGAAGCTACTGTGAGAAAGCTAGTTTGTTTCCTGAAGGCTAAGTTCCAAATCAGTATGTGGAAGCATCTCATTTCAGACCAACCTGATTCATTTTCATAAATGAATTCTGCTATGAGTTGAGAAAGGAATCACAGTTGATACAGATTACCTTGATATCAATAAATCATTTGACTCAGGAACTAGGAAAAAAGAGAACTTGTTTATACATGTAAAAGGGTGACTAGCAGGAATAAAATCGTGGAAGATAGTGGAACAACTATCTAAGCAACGAGATGTGCTCACTGAGGGTGCCCAGAGTCTGGGAGGTGTACTCTTTGGTATCTTTGCTTTACAAATCATGAGAGTTGGTGTGGTAGACTAGCCAATGAGATTGTAGTGCCTTAATATTTGTAGTCTTTATACCTCATGAATAAAATCAAGTTATTTTGAAAGTTTAAATATAAATAACCCTAATTATTTAAGCTCTGCTGCTACTCTTCAATTTCACATATATATGTTTGGAAATCTGCTTCAAAGAACAAGTAATAATGACGGGCTGAAAGTTCTTTGTATAAGTTAAAGGGAGGTTATACCAAACCACAATTGTATCCTGTTAATCAAAGTAACTTATACAACTGGAAATAATAAAGGAATTTCTTTCAAATCCCGCTGTGTAAATGTTGCAAGTATTTTGTCTAACTCTCTGCTCATTTATTTCTACAATGAAAGTATTCATAACTGCTTCTCTTAGCAACTGAGTTGAAATTCTAAGCTCAAATGCAAAATTAGACATAGGTTTCTAAATAAGCTCAAAAACTGACATAGTTGTTGTCTAATAAATCAATATTGTAAAACAATATGTATGCTAGATGTGTAATTTTTATGATCAATTGGTGGTACGTGACTTGGCCACCAAATCAAAGAGGGAAGTGGCCACATTTTTAAGTAAAAATTTAAATGGAGAGTTTTAGATGTAAAGTTAGAAAAAGAGAAAGGTTGTATTTAAATATTAGTGCATACTTAGCTTTGTGTTTTTTTTTGTTAACATTTATCTTGTCAACATTTTATGATGGTTATTTTTGTGACAAAGGATGAACTTATTTGTTGATCACACTAATATAAAATAGGCAATGGAGGATAGGGTAGCAAGACTTCAAAGGAGCCTGAGCAGACTGGCTTAAAGGGCCTACAAATGCTGTCTAGTGTTTAAGGTAAGGAACTGTGACATATCTTGCCTAGTCTTTAATAATTACACAGAGAAGACCAATTGAGAAGAGTTATCTTGAGAAACCAGATTATGAAAAATATGGCATAATATTAACAGAAATGAACCACAGGTAGAAACCAAAAAAGTTGTAGCCAAGGCCAATAAGATTTGGGCCTGCATCTGTAGGGGAACCAACTCCAAGAACAGAGAAGTTATGTATGGATAAGGATATCAAGCTAGTTAAAGGTGCAAGAGAAATAAAGGAAATAGAAGACAAGGGATATGAAGAGACAGGTTATTGCACCAAAATGTATTTTTATCTGCATAGAGGTGAGAAAGAAAATATATTATATGGATCACCAATGCTTTAAGGAATACTTTCATGGCATTTAGCTCAAAAGTAAAATATATGATCAAAGAAGGTAAATGTTGCCCATATTAAGGGTGAAAATTTCATTACAGATATTAGAAAATATAATTCATGGAATAAGTAATGCAAATGGGAACATGTTACATGAGCCTGTTGAGTACTATGAGATGACAGAGTCTGTAATGAAAGCCTGAGCTGGATTGTATGATAATCAAAGAAACACAAGAAAAGAAGCTGAGAAATACTTGGCAAGAAATGGGTCAGACTAGATGGACAGCTTAGCTACCGCGTTTTATACAACTATGCACTGTAAAGTCACTTACATGTTTCTGTGGTGCCAAATACTATAGGCAGTGGCTCTTCCAAGGTGGTATTACACCAGATCCAAATGTTCTGCCATGTTTTTAGTTCTATAGGTAGGTACTAGGCATGCAATCGAGGAGACCTTTAAGAAGCCCAGCCCAAATTCCCAATTATCCCAAATCTCTGTCTGCTTAAATGACTTGCTGAAGGTCATACAATAGGCAGATGAGGATGACTGGATTGAATCTTGAACCATAGGAAGTAGCTGATAGCCTTAATCCTCTGAGACAAGTGCCAGAAGTGTGTGTGCCATACCCATATAGCCATAGCCAGCCGTGCACTGCCAAACAACCAGAATGTAGTGAACTGCATGATCTCAGACCTCAAAGCCATCTGATGGACTGCTGATCCATGTGGCCATTAGGGGCCATTTTGGAGTGTTAAGAATTTGCATGAGTAGAAAACATTGTATTGCTACATACCTTCACAGTTTCAGATATGGAGTTAGATGCAGCAAATAAATAAATATACAAAATAAAAATAATTTTAGAAATTGTATAAGAGACTGTCATTACTGCTGGAGTAGAATATATGTCAGCAATATAATGGTAATAACGTTCTACGTCTCAGGCCTTCTATTCTGTTCCTTGCAGTAAAAGAGAGGGAAACGATGGGCTGGCAGTCTTTGGCTGATCATTCAGGTTGCTTAGATGGGCAGTTGTATGTATCAGGCTCCCCCAATGGCTCAGAATTTCTGTATTTTAATAGTGGTTGTGGTCTTTGTTTCCAAGTTTATTTTAGTGCAGAAGACTGTTGAGAGGTCTTGCTCTAGTAGATTATTTGCATTTTGTAAGGAAAATGATGTTTAAATGTGAGTTTATTATCATTTTCCTTCTGTCATTCTTTTCTGTTCGTTGTACATGTTTTGGTTTTCTTCACAATGCCAAAGCAGCTGAAATGTAAGAATATAAGGGAATCCAAAAAAGCAGGTAGTCTTCAACAATTCAGAAGTTGAATATGTGCTGAATAATACCATGGAGGCATTCAAGCATCATAAGTGTGCTATTTCACTGATCATTGTGCAAACTGCATGAGATGAATCCTCATTATGTAATATTTAAATGGGTCAACATGGGCTGATATGTTGATATTTGATGAAAAGTAATGAAAAACTGGCAGTACATTGGTTACTAATGAGCTTGATTTTATTAAGCTAGCTGCAGTGATGATTAGAATTAAACCAGTGTGTCAAGATGTTCAAATTAATCACACCTAGATTAACCATTGCACTGTGTTTAATTTCATAACAACAATACTACTTCTCTGGGCTGCTTTATCTATTTAAAGTGACTAGTGATTAAAAGGCAAACCACACAATACTGTTGTTTCAATGTACCTTAACTGTGATATTGAATTTGTAGAATTCACTGCCATAATTAAGAATTTAAAATGTGAGAAAATAATGTTAAGGTAACAAGTAAAACTAAAATTTACTTTTCCTGTTCAATATAAAAGATTTTTTTTCACATTTTAATTTAGTGTAACTCTGGATACCAGACAATTGCTACCTCATCTTCTAGCAGAGATGAATTTACTACCTCATTAATAGCCAGCAAGTGCAAATGAGATAAACAAACATGACTGGAGGTATAACTACTTCTAGTTATGAACAGATTATTTTCTCTTACACGAAGATCAGAATTGTCGTCCAGCAGAAATGAATTTTACTCTTCTAATGAACTTAATGCATGAGCATTTCCAGAGAGGCTCTTGCAAATTGTGGAAAGAAGCTCATACTAACTCAATCATTCTCTGGTTTATCTGACTGATTCCTACTCACCAGAACATTTAACAAATATCCTAAGGCTTTGAGACACTAAATATTCCAGGATGTTGGCATAACTCTTAGGGAGCCACACTTCTGTAAAGTATACCCTGTAGATGCTGTAAATAAATTAGTTCTTATTTTTGCTCACTACGAAATCACGAATCAAAAGGTTGTGCAGTGAAAAGGAAGATTGTGAGAGAGAGAGAGAGAGAGAGAGAAATAAAACGGCTAAAATTTTTATAGAGATGGCTTATAATAGAGTCGAAGTAGAGGAAAGCAAAGCCGAAGTAATAGAGCAAAGAAAAGGTAATAAAAATAGATTTAGTGAAAACAGGATGGGTAGAAGTAATAATCAGAAAAAACAAAATTTATTTTTTGTAACAAAATACACTGTTTTTTCAGATACTTTTGTGGAGTTAACTAAATATTACTGGGATATTTTGACAAGGAGTAAGAGCTTAAAAATTAAAATTGACACCTTTCCATTTTTTTCTTACTTGAGGGGTAGGAGTGTGAAAGATTTTATAGTGCATGGAAAATTTCAACTGTCCCTGTCACAAATAAATTTGAAAATACAAAGTTAGGGTACCTTTCCTTGTGGAAGATGCAATTGTTGTCAGTATGTTGTACAGACGTTTGATAAAATAAATGCAAAAAGTTTTGTATGTAAGGGTGTGTGATAGTACAGGAATAGTATATGGACTAAAATGTCCTTGTGGTAAGGCATATATTGGAGAAAGTAAAAGACATTTTAAGGAAAGGTTGAAAGAACATGTAAGGCATATAAAGAAGGGTAGGAAACAAACTCTGTAGGATTACATTTTAAGGAATTTCATGACAAAAATATGCAGGGTTTAGAAGTCATGGTTTTGGGGCAAGTTAAACAATTGTATGATTTAGATATAAAAAGTAAGCTATGGAAAATATAATCTATTTTTATTCTAAAATTTGATACTATGGCCCCTAGGGGGTTAAATAGGGAATGTCATTGGAAATGTTTCCTTTAAGGATATAACTGAGTGTGTTAGTTACGTGAATAATTGAATTTTTAAATAGTATAAAAGGATGGGGATATGTGATTACAAGTATACTCTGAAAAGGCTTAGAGCTGAGGCGCTAGAGATTCAGAAGTGTTTGTGTGTTTTACTATTGTTTTCTGTTGCTATAGCTTTGCTGCTTTACATTTTGAAGACTGTTACCTGGCCTGTTTGTGAGCTGCTGTGAACTCTGGAAACAGGAAAATTGTGCTACTGCCTTCATTGGATGCTATCGAATTCAAGTGTGATACTGTATTCAAATTTTCTGAAAGGTATCTACTGTTTTTATTTTTGGGGTGAGCAACAATATTTCCAGTGACTTTTGTGGTGAAAATAGTTCTTATTTTTGTCAGGTCACCAGATCTAGCAACTGTCAGATTTTATAAGGAGTGCATCTTTGATTTTATTGCTCCCCATTAGGATATAAGTGGTTTTAACACCATTCCAAGGAAAATGCATTTGATATATATGCAGGTCCCCCATTCCCTTTAATTCTGCTACTGTGTTTGACCATGTACCAGAATGATTTGATCCAGCAGGTAACTATTACAGCAGAGGAGATTGTATTTAACTGGCAACATGGAAAGTCATTAGATATATCAGAATGACTTCTAAAATGTTCTCAGATGTATACATCTGTTTGCATTATTGCCATTTATGGTTTTAAACATGCAGTGGGTAGACTAAAGTCCATGAGATAGTCAGTTTTGCAAGGACAATATTATTCTGAGATTGTTAATACAAATATAGGAACCTCCCTATTCATGCAGAAGTTTTCTCTGGGGAGGCATGCAATGGAATCAGGACATGGAAAACTTTACAATAAAAAAAATAAAAAGATAAAGAGGAAAATAGAAAAGGAGATTAGCAATGGGGAAGTTAAATAAATAGAAACTGAGGTTAGTGAAGGATTCAGTGTAGAAAATCTAATTCAGAAAGCACCACAACAAGATCATGCAATGGACCTGCACACTAAGGGGAAACCAATGGAACAGGAAGCAATTGGTCAGGTGCCATATGAAGATATTTTGGAGAGTTCCACAGGAAACCAGTATAAATGCTCACTTGAAGCTGGACAGCAAGGGAAGGAACAGGAAACTGTGGAAACTCTGATGCAGTCAATGTTGAGGTGTGATAGGCCGTGAGTTCACATATGACAGAGCAATGGATGGCAAAGAATGATATTGAAGAGAATGTACAACAGGAAGATGCTATAGAACTTTCAAAAGAATGCCCACAGGAAATGGAAAACAAAAAATGTGCCCTCAGTTTAGAAGAAAATGAGCTAAGAGAAGAGTTGCTTGATTTAATAGAGATAGACATATTAAGATCAATGAAAGAAATAGATTGCAGAAGGTCAATAAAACCCAAAAAGTCAGAAGTTTGATAAAACAAATGAACACAGTAATTAGGCCTGTCCATAGAGATCTATGCAATATATCAGAAGTAAACAAGATACATTAGTGTGCAGCTAAATTAATAACTGAAAGTTCTACCACAAGAACACAAGGTAGTGAGGGAAAGGAAAGGGAGAAATCGAATACCATCATGGAAGTCTCGAACAGAGAAAACTATAAAGCAATTAAGACAAGAAGTGTCACTGTTAGAAGAGTTTAGAAGATGAAACAGATCAACAAAAATAGTTAGAAAGATGTGATAAAAGCAATGTGCAGTATTAGAACAGATCAGGATCTATCATGCACTATCGCAAATAAACTAAAAATCTCTGCACAGGTGGAAAAACTTACAAGATACACAGATACACATAAAGGGAAAGCACAAAATAAGCAATTTATTGATGAACCCAAAACATTTTATAGATAATTGGGAAACAAGGTAAAAGAATTGAAAGACCACCAAAAAAAGAAGAAATAGATATATTTTGGAGAAATATTTATGAAGATCCTGTGGAGCATAACAAAGATGCTAAATGGATAGAAGAAGTCAAAGAAAAAAGAAAAAGCTTAAAGGTACAGGATATGGAATGGGATGAAGTAACAGCCAGAGAGATTGAAACAAAGTTAAGAAAAATCTCTAATTGGAAAACCCCAGGCCCAAATGCAGTACCTAACTTCTGGTTAAAAGTATTAACATATTTGCATGAAGATTTAGCCATAAGTAAGAAGTATTTATATGCACACCCTGAACAGACATCAACCTAGCTAACAGGAAAAACAATGCTTATACTTAAGAGTGAACCTGCAAGCTACCCTAAAAATTATAGACCAATAACTTGGCTTCTGATAACATATAAACTATACAGTGGAATTGATGTTGGCAGAGTTTATAGTCATTTAGAAGAAAGCTCAATTATGACAGTAGAACAAAAGGGCAATAAAAGAAAGACATATGGAACAAAGGATCATTTGTTGTTAAATAAAATCATACAGGAGAGCTGCAAAAAGGGGGTGAATCTAAATATGGCATGGATTGACTACAAAAAAGCATTTGATAGTATCCCACATTCATGGATAAAAGAGTGCTTAAAATGTATAAGATACACCCTACACTGATCGACAGTGGCAGACCACTTTGCAATTAAGCCATGATAAAGGACAAATTATTATCCCAGGGATACAAATTAAAGGGGGCTATTCCAGGGTGACTCTTTGTCACCCCTGCTATTCTGTCTTGCACTTAACCCATTAAGCTGTCTACTTAACACTTTAGGCCATGGCTATAACTTGGATCCTAGAAAACAACAAAGTATAAAGACTTCTCATCTTCTCTTTGTCAATGATTTAAAACTGTATAGCTCATTAGATGAGGAACTGAAAGCACAAATGCAAGCTTTCAAAACTTTTTCAGATGATATAAGAATGTCATTTGGTCTTGATAAATGTGCAAAAGCTACCTTTAAAAAAAGGAAAACTGCAGCACAAAGAAAACATCAGTTTGGAACAAGAATGTGATATAAAAGAAGTTGAGCAAGAGGGAGCGTATAAACATTTGGGAACTGATGAAGGATCAATAATAAAACATGAACAAATGCAAATAAAACTTAGTAAGGAATACTTTAGAAGATTTAAATTAATCCTGAAAACAGAGTTGGCAGCTAGAAACAAAATTCAAGCTATAAACCAATTTACTCTTCCTGTCCTAACTTACAGTTTTAGAATGATTGACTGGCCCCAAAATGTGTTGGATAAATTAGACACGAAAACAAGAATGATACCCAATGATTTATAAAAATCAGTGCATACCAAGATTATATATTCCCCATTCCGAAAGAGGGATGGGCCTCCTTGAAATTGATTACATATATAGATCTGCAATCATGGGACTGCACACATATCTTTTGATGTCATAAGACCCAAAAATAGTGAAAGTTTTGAAACATGAGGAGAATAAATCTAAGATGACTTCTCTGCTTAATCTGGCAGAAACATATTGGCTGCATAACCAGTTTAAACTAAAGTATGTTCCAAGCTCATACCACAAATTAGTCTTACTTTGTCTACTGTAAAGGCTACCTGCATACCACTGAGACCCCCCCAGCAGAAACTGTTTTGTTAAAAACCTTGCCTCTTTGTCTCTCTCTACCATCAATAGGTTAGTCCCTACCTTAGTGCCAACTGTCTTAGTTAGCTATTCTCTTTTTGTTTTTATGTGTGTGGTTTCCTTTTAACTGTTTTTATCTTACTGTGAATACCTGTGTATACCTCGCTATAACATCTCTTCCTTCCCTGCCTACACCTCCCCACCTCTCCTACTTATCTGCTGACTCTCACTGTGTGCTCCTTATTGTTTTACTCCTGGACTGCTGATTGTTTTTTGTGATGACTGCCATTTCCTGGCCCAGAATACCCCTATATCTTCCTGTCTCTCTCATTCTGCATATACTCCATTTCCCTGCATCCCACTCTTTCTCTCACCCATAATCCTCTGGGTCATTTAAAACTCACTCTTAGTGTTTCTGCACCATCTTTTCCTCTTCCTAATAGTCTGTGGCTTCATCTTGGTGGTGTGTAGGTCCCTAATTTATTGATATTAACAGCATTTCACTTATACTCAGCATTTAAACTGCATTTACCTCATTTAGAAAGGCTTTGTATTCTGCTGCAACTTATTTGTGGGACTTTGGTAAGCTTCTAAACAACTATTTGCTAAGTAATATTCTGCTGCAACTTAATTGTAGGACTTTGGTAAGCAACTAACAAATATTTGCTAAGTACAGCAGCTTGGCTGAGCTATTGTAGTCTCATGCCACACAAGTAAAAGGCTGTACAGAAATGAAAACAGGTTACTTTACCTGCCTTCAGACATATTATTTCTACTCAAATAGCAACTGCATTATTGTACACTGTTACCATATTTCTGTAGATATTGCTGTTCATATTTCTGTGGATTTCTGTTTGTATCTCTTTAGCAGATTTAACTGGTGACAGTGGGTTTGTAGAATGTAGTTATTGCATTATTGAGCATTTACCTTGCACAGTGAATGCTTTATGACATGACCTCAATGTCAGATATTTTAGTAGCAGCCTTGTGTATGTGAAGATTAACTCATTGTTTTTTTTAATTCTAAGTTCATTCGCTGTGAGACTGCCAATTGTTATAACTGCTTAACCTGGCTTGTACAATTCAAGAGTTATTCTAGCTGCAATGAATGTTAAAGTATAGAACTGCTACTTAGCTATGTTCTCATATCTCAGTTACTTGTAGTAGTATGCTACTAGAACTACAGCAGACATTTTTATTGTAATAGTTGTTTTAACACTAAGACATCATGGTTAACAGCTTACCATTTTTATGTGAAAGTGTTATAGTGGAAGTAAGTTGTTGGAACTTCTGTCTCACATTTTTACTGCTCTAATCTGTAAAGCTAATAACATATGTATGTTTCTATTTATTTATTTAGTTAGTTAGTTTCATATTTTATCTCAACTAACTCATCTCTAGCTGTTATCAGTAGTTGCTTATAGTACCTCAGTTATTTTTTGTTTTTCCCTAGCATTTACACTCAACACACCCTCTCCCCTCCTCTTCCCCTTGGTTTTAAGAGCAAACTGTCTTCCCTTCTAGACTGCTTCTACCTTCTTTACAGATACTGCCCCAACTTCTGAAATAATGTCTGTGTTCTACTGCATAGCCAGTTTAAACTAAAGTATGTTCCAAGCTTATACCACAAATTAGTCTTACTTTGTCTACTGTAAAGGCCACCTGCATACAATTGAAACCCCCCCAACACTCACCTCTTTGTTAAAAACCTTGCCTTTTTGTCTCTCTCTGTCATCAATAAATTAGTCACTACCCTAGTGCCAACTCTCTTAGTTAGCTATACTCTTTTGTTTTCTGTTTGTGGTTTTCTATTGAATGTTTACACTAGCTACAGACCTATGCTGCTCTGCTACTTCTTTCCGATCCAAAGGATCTGGCAGCACCTCTCCCTAAGCTAACAGTCCAATGCTCAAGCCACTAGGAAGTTACCTTCAAACTGCTGCTTAGAGGTTGTAATGGACTGAAACATCTTAAGTTCCAGCTAAAGGCATAAAAATAACATGAACATCTGGGAAAACTGTTACCTACATTGTTACTAGCAATCACTGATAGTTTTTTGCTCACCTCAGCTGGGGCTCTACCCGCTCCATTCACCCTGTGGGCTTAATCCTCTTTCCTACCCTGCCCCCAATTCTCATGCTCAAGCCACTAGGCAGTTACCTTCAAACTGTTGCTTAGAGACTGTAATGGACTGAAACTTTTAAAATTCTAGCTAAAGGCATACAAATAACACAAACATTTGGCAAAACTGCTACCTACATTGTTACTAGTAATCACTGATAGTTTTTTGCTCACTTCGGCTGGGGCTCTACCCGCTCCATTCACCCTGCAGGCTCACTCTGCTCCCAAACCCTGCCCCCAATTCCCACCCACCCCCACTATCTGTACATTTATTCATCCCCAACTCCTCCCACATCTCTGCCATCTAATTATGCTACACCACACCTAACCTAAACAATGCCCCCACCACATCATATCTACTAAACCAAACAACCCTGCTAACCCCCCTCACTTGTCTTACTTATCTTAAACAACTTCCTAACCCCTCCCATACTGCACCTTCACATTTCAAAACCACTTTCTAACTTATTCCACACCACCCTTCCCCTCCATAACTCATGAACTCTACTCTTCTATCTCAACCCAACTATTCAAACACAAAATCCTACCTATTGCACCCTCACATAACACACCCATCCAACCTCACAATAAAAAATTCAGTCCCTACCACTGCTCAAACTCTCCATCCTTATTAAAATACCTTATACTCATTCTTGTAACTACAAAATACTGTACCAGACAAGAAAACTGCCAAGTATGCACAAAACAAAAGACTTTAATTAAAACACAAAAATTCAAATTCCTCTAGTGCCTCGGCTTACCAAAAAGTAGTAAAGTTTTTTCTCTTGTAACTCTGACATTGAAACAATGATGTGGCAAATACATATTGTATGCTAGATACTACAGCAGTGATGTGTAAGAGTAACTTCATACCACCATTTAGATGTGAAAAGATAATACAATTACATAATGTTTTAGATTTTGTGGGGAAAAAGAATGTCATGCCTTTTATAAAAAGTAATATGAGATATATGAGCCAGGATGAATGGTCTACATTTAAAAAACTTAAGCAATAAAAGTGAACAACTGGCCAACAAGGGGGGACAACTTGTGGTTTTGCACCTTACTCAGTATCCTATGATATGTGAACAATATCTCACAAATGAGAAAATATATAAGAAAGTGGAAATGAAGGATTACCAGAGAGCTATGGAAAATTATAATAAGTTATTACATAAAGGGGTTATATTACATTATGTTACTCAAGAGGATATAATGTATAAGTTTCAAAGTAGGAATAGTGTTATGGCAAAATTATTTTGCCTACTCCAAATTTACAAATGTCATATAAACTCCCCTGGTTGACCTATAGGTTCTGCTTGTGGTTACTTTGCCAAAATATTGCTTGTTTTTTGCATTATTTTTTGATTAGACAAGTTGTGCAGTTACCATCTTATATTAGAGATACATTTGATTTGTTGGACAAAATTTCTACAGTGTCATGCGAACAAGGACTGTATTTCATTGTTATAGATGTGGCTAGTTTATACACTAGCATTCAACACAAGTTTGGCATAAAGGCTATGGAGTTTTCTCTGGGCAATACCCCAAGCAGACAATATATTATGGAGTTGACATTGTTTTGTCTTGAAAATAATATTTTTGAATTAGATGGATGTCTCTATCAGAAAAAGTGTGGAACAGCAATGGGGGCAACATTTTCCCCCACATATGCCAACTTGTTTATGAGATTTTTTTTTAATTTTTATATCTGTAGACATTACTTCATTAGGAGGGATGTGAAAAAAAATACTTCAGATACACAGATGATTTAATTTTTATATGCAAATGAGGGTATAATGAAGTGGAACAATTTCTTCGGGATCTTGAAACTAATAGGTTTGATATACATTTTGATGGGTTACAGAAAGGAAGTAAGGTGAATTTTCTTGATTGAGCACTAGATGGTGTAGTAGATAAAACTAAAACCAAAATTTATAGAAAACTTGGACAACAAAATTATATGTTCCATGGATCGAGTTGTCACCCACACACTATAGCTGTTATGCCGTATGGCGAATTTTTAAGGAATAAACATTTATGGAGTGAAGATCAAGACAGAGTGGAAGAAATGGGTAAGATCATGAAAGTGTTTATAGAGAGTGGGTATGGAGAAAAAAATGTACAACAAGGTTACCTTAGAATATGTAAGAAAAATCAGTGCTCTGCTGGATATATTAAAAGCTATAATTGTAATAATAGGGTGGTACGAGATAAGGTTAATGATTTATATTTTGTATCAAAATAAACTAGTTTTTCGAAAAAATTAGAAAATATAATAAACTATTACTCTACTTCACCATGAACTGGAAACAGAACAGCTCACCACCACACAAGGAAAGAAGCCAGTAATTACCTTTATATGTTATTAAAATTATAGTCCAGTCCTGTAGTAGATCCACAATGTAGTCCCACAAAACAGGTAAAATAAACACACACTGGATCCCATAAAATCTGGTTAGCAGCAAATACAAAGCATAAAATGCAGACTCCTTTAGCATCTCGGCTTTTCAGCCTTTACAGAGTATATCCCTACTTCACATATTCTGTCTTTAAATAGCATGATTACAAACAATTAACCAATCATAGACTTAAATTAATTAAAGAAAACATTTCCAATGACATTCTTGATTCATTCCATGTGGAATTAAAGTGTCGAACTTCAGAATTAAAGTAGATTCTAACTTCCAAAGTTGTCTTTTATTATCAAAGTCATATGTTTGTTGTACTTGCCCCAAAATTGTAGCTTGTAAGCCTTGTATATTTCTACTGTCACATTCTTTAAAATTTGATGCAACAGGACTTTCTTCTTTGCTCTTCTTAACATCCCTAACATGTTCCTTCAACCTATGTTTGAAATTTCTTTTACTTTCCCATATGTATACCTTACCACAGAGACATTTCAAACCATAAACTATTCCAGTACTGTCACAGGAAAATCTACCTTTACATGTAAAATACTTTTCATTAATTTTATCAAAACTTTTTACTACATACTGGCAACAACTGCACTTTCCACAAGGGAAAGTACCTGTTGCACCTACCCCCAAACTCCTATGACTTACAGGCAGCTGAAACTTGCCATGCACCAAGAAATCTCTTATAATTCTACCTTTCAAATAAGAAAACACAGGATACTCAATTGCTCTAACACTAAGGAATTTATTTTTTTCTAAAATACCCCAATTATATTTTACCATATTTGTTAAAACTTCTATAAATACTGTATATTTGGTCACCTAGTATATTTTTTGTTTATCCTGTCGATGCACTCTGCCTTGCATGCTACACCTGCTTTTAGTATAATTTTGTTGTACTACCCTCCTTTTATTTTCTTCCACCACTGTTTCATTGTAACCTCTAGTTACAAACACGTGTGCTGTTTTTTCTATTTCCTTCTCACATGCTTTTTTATCAGTACATGTTCTTTTTATTCTAAGAAATTCCCCCATAAGGGATATATTTAATAGTGTGTGGGGGGACAGCTTTCCCCATGCAGGATATGACCACTCCCTTCAAGATTTCTATGTAAACGTGTTTGTATTCTACCATCACTAATACCTTGCAAAGTTATATCAAGAAAGTTTACTTTAACACCTGTCTGTATTCCATCAAACTTGATATTATAGGGATTTATCTGAATTTTTTACACAAATGTATTCACTTCTTCCCACCCCCTTCACAAATGAATATTAAATCATCTATAAATCTATAATAACTTATGACATATTCCCTAAAAAATTCATTACTATATACATATTTATTTTCAAACATGCCCATGAAAAGATTTGCATACATGGGGACAAAACCTGCCCCCATGGCTGGTCCACGAAGCTGCCTATAAAGTTCCCCATTAAATGTTGTAAATAATGATTATGTAGTAAATTTGTCTGGGTGTATTTTATCAGATACTGATGTAGTAGTGTTAAGTAGAGGTTTAAAGTTTATTCCCATGGCTTTTCCTAGAGGGTATGAACTGAAAAATGAAGTGTTTAAATTTATTAGAAAATTATACTTAAAATCTTTTTTTGCACGAGATACAAATGTAATTCATAAAAACAATGTGGACAGTGAAGATGATCTAAGTGAAATGAGTTTTCATTCATGTGTTTCTGATTGAAACAACTGATGCTTATTGTAAGTTAAACACTGAAAATGTGATATACAAAATTGATTTTATTCCTGTGTGTGGGGATGAAAATATACAGCAATTTTCTTCTGCTTTACAATTTTCAATAGATAAAGTACATGAAAAAGTGAATAAAAACAATAAAGAAGTTAAATATAATTTAAGTAAAGAAGAATGGAAAAGTCTATTAAAGTTAAGTGAAAATAGGGAATTGGTGTTTCAACCATCAGATAAAGGGGGTAAATTAGTGGTGCTTCATTATAATCAGTATCTAAATATGTGTTATGCTCATTTAAAGAATGTTAAAATGCATGCCTTGGTGGAGCTGGGATGTTATCAAGAAGCAGTAATTAAATACATAGAACTGCTAATGAAGGGGTTAAGACTAAAATATTTCTCACAAGAGAATGTATATAAAAATTTGCAGTTAAAGATAATACTATGGGATACTTCGTTTGTATCCCTAAAATACACAAAAGTTTAGTGGATCCAGTAGGACATCCCATAGTCCCTGCATGCAGTTATTTTACACATAACCTAGCTCTTTTTTTTTTTTTACATTCCTACTTGAAAGAAGAATTAGAGAAGCTATGGTCTTACATCAAAGATTCCTTTAATTTTTTTTTAAGTAAAATCAGAAATGTAAAGTGGAAGAAGGACATGTTTTTATTGTTATGGATTTTACCAGTTTTTATACAAATATTGAACCTGTCCATGGCTTAGAAGCAATATTATTTTTTTATAAAGACTTGCCTAAAACACATTTTATTATTGAACTAATACATTTTTGTTTAAATAATAACATATTTGAGGTCAATGGGGAAATTTATAGGCAGCTTCGTGGAACAGCCATGGGGACAGGTTTTTTCCCATGTATGCAAATCTTTTCATGGGCATGTTTGAAAATAAATATGTATATCGTAAAGATTTTTTAGGAAATATGTCATAAGTTATTATAGATTTATAGATGAGTTAATATTCATTTGTGAAGGGGGTGGGAAGAAGTGAATACATTTGTGCAAAAAATTCAGATAAATCCTTATAATCATATCACCACTTATTACAATTGCAAAAAATTCAGATAAATCCCTATGGTCACATCACCACTTATTACGATCTCATCCAACAATGGCACCATAATTTCTCCAGAACCTTGCACAAAACTACTTGGTGTAATCATAGATAATAATCTAAAGTATGATGCTCATATAGACAAAACCATCAAAACAGTTAACAAAAACTAGGCTCCTTGTACAGGATTAAACAATTCCTAACCCCATCTGCCAGAACTGCTATAGCTTGAACACATCTCCTATCTACGCTTATCTATACCTCACCCATCTTCGTAAACCTAAGCAAGTCGAACCTTAACACATTTACAAGCTGCTATAACAATATAGCGAGATTCGCCACAGGCCGAACCCATCACTGTCAAAATCTTCAAACACTAGACTGGCTAGAACTACCCTATCAACTCCAGTATAACCAACTCATAGTTATTCATAAAATCCTCTACCAACCTAACAGTACACCCATTCTGACAAATATTATCACTCCCTACAGTAACTTAGCACCCCTCCACTCATCCAACAGAATGCTAGTACAATCTGCCACAGCCAACAACTCAGCCGGACAATCATTATTCTCCAACTCTGCTGGTAAATAATGGAACTCACTCCCCGCAGATCTTACTACTACATTCTCCTTACCCCAATTCAAAATATCCCTAAAGAAACATCTAAAAACGCATTGGCTATGTCCATGTCTAAACCCAGACTAACCCAATAAAAGCACAACTCACACAGGAGAAACACCCAATTATAATAACTTCCTGAACCTAGAAGTATGACTTTCTAAACCTTTCTCTACCCAGACTACACACACTTCTCAACAACCATTAAGATATAGTTATAAGGATGGGGTCTTCTTATCCTAGCCATTCTAAGGCTATGTTTTTACCCTTTTGCATGTGATTTCTAACAACTTCCCTTCTTAACTAACCACCCTTTCTCTTGTTTGTCATCCTTAAAATTCAATCTGTGTAAATATTTCATCCTATAAACTTACAATGCTGTTAAATGATTTGTGTACATATTTCATCCTATAAACTTGCAATGTTGTTAAATGATTTGTGTACATATTTCATCCTATAAACTTACAATGCTGTTAAATTTCAATGTAACCATGAGTATATATTATCACTTATTTTTTGCACATGTGGAGCTTTTCTCCCCAGGCCTCTATTGAAAATGGACATGTATCCAGTCAGACTCTCCCAGTTAAAAAAATGTAAAATAAATAAATAAATAAATAAATAAATAATATCAAGTTTGATGGAATAAAGACAGGTGTTAAAGTAACCTTTCTTGATATAACTTTGCAAGGTGTTAATGATGGTAGAATACAAACAAGTTTACATAGAAATCTTGAAGGGAGTGGTCATATCCTGCATGGGGAAAGCTGTCCCCCCACACACTATTAAATATATCCCTTATGGGGGAATTTCTTAGAATAAAAAGAACATGTACTGATAAAAAAGCATGTGAGAAGGAAATAGAAAAAACAGCACACGTGTTTGTAACTAGAGGTTACAATGAAACAGTGGTGGAAGAAAATAAAAGGAGGGTAGTACAACAAAATTATACTAAAAGCAGGTGTAGCATGCAAGGCAGAGTGCATCAACGGGATAAACAAAAAATATACTAGGTGATCAGATATACAGTGTTTGCAGAAGTTTTAACACATTTGGTAAAATATCATTGGGGTATTTTAGAAAAAAATAAATTCCTTAATATTAGAGCAAATGAGTATACCATGTTTTCTTATTTGAAATGTAAAAGTATAAGAGATTTGTTGGTGCATGGCAAATTTCAGCTGCCTGTAAGTCATAGGAGTTTGGGGGTAGGTACAACAGGTACTTTCCCTTGTGGAAAGTGCAGTTGTTGCCAATATGTAGTAAAAAGTTTTATTAAAATTAATGAAAAGTATTTTACATGTAAAGGGAGATTTTCCTGTGATAGTACTGGAATAGTTTATGGTTTGAAATGTCCCTGTGGTAAGGTATACACAGGGGAAAGTAAAAGAAGTTCAAACAAAAATTGAAGGAACATGTTGGGGATGTTAAGAAGAGCAAAGAAGAATGTCCTGTTGCATTACATTTTAAAGAATGTCACAGCGGAAATATACAAGGCTTACAAGCTACAATTTTGGGGCAGGTACAACAAATGTATGACTTTGATATTAAAAGACAACTTTGGAAGTTCGAATCTACTTTAATTCTGAAGTTCAACACCTTACTTCCATATGGAATGAATCAAGAATGCCATTAGAAATGTTTTCTTTAATTAATTTAAGTCTATGATTGGTTAATTGTTTGTAATCATGCTATTTAAAGACAGAATATGTGAAGTAGGGATATACTCTGTAAAGGCTGAAAAGCCGAGATGCTAAAGGAGTCTGCATTTTATGCTTTGTATTTGCTGCTAACCAGATTTTATGGGATCCAGTGTGTGCTTATTTTACCTGTTTTGTGGGACTACATTGTGGATCTACTACTGGACTATAATTTTAATAAAATATAAAGGTAATCACTGGCTTCTTTCCTTGTGTGGTGGTGAGCTATAATACAATATTATTGGACGTTTGTCAAAAAAGAAGTGGGTTTCTTAAGAGATGTTAAATTTAAATTCTCTTATAGTAGAGGAAGGAGCTTGAAGGATATTTTGGTCCATGGGGGATTTAGGAGACCAAATGTTGAAAGGGAGCAGCAATTAGTTTATAATGGCTCCTTACCCTGTAGTACATGTGCTATTTGCCCATATGTAGTAATTAGCTTTCCAAATATAAATGGAAGAAAATTTGATGTCAAAAGTAGTTATAACTGTCACAGTGGGATATTTTGTTTAGGTGGTATTTCTTTTTAAGTGCCTTGTGTGTACACTCAGTCTATTAGATTGGACGTGTATTGTTTTTCCCACAAAGATATGTTTAAATAGTTTACAAAGGAACCATCTTAATTAAATTCTTAAGCATTTGAGTATTTGGGACTGTCTTGTCTTACAATTTAAGTACAGGTACCATGTGGAGGTAACATAAAAACATAAAAATTATGGGTTCCACTAATATTAAATATATAAAGGATTTTATTAGGGGTACCACCATATGTTTAAACTATATGGTAATAAAATATCCCCTTTTTAATATAAATACATACATATTTTTTTTATTATATATATTTTTTAAAAACTGTTTTTTAAAAAATATGTTGAACTTGGAATTGTACAGGAAATGACATCATGTATATGTTATATAAAAGTCATTTGGCGCTTTTTTTGTATTGTCTGAAGAAGCTCTTGGTTTTGGCTAGGAGCGAAAACGTTTTTATTAAAAATACGTTCACCTTCACTTGCGTTGGAGTTTTTTGGTCTGCCTACCTCGTTTGTTTATGCTGGTTGTTTTTTTTTTTTTGTTGGCTACATTAGTTTGTTCTGTCGGAGTATGGCCAGCCCTAAAACTCCTGTGCTGTTTGAGTCCAGGAATAGCCCGCAAACTGGCGTTCCTTTGCTTTGTGACTCTAACAACTTTGCAACTTTGCTGTCAAATTTAACTCAGCGTTTGGATTTCCTAAACTCACGGCTGGATTGTTTGGAAACCAGCCGAGCGCCTATGTTACCGAGTACCAATGCTGCTCAGATGAATGGTAATTACGCGAGACCGGAAAGCTTTCCGGTCTCTTCAATTCAACCTGGACAAATTCCTTGTTTATTCAACACTATGGAGGGTGTTAACGGTGCTGGTCCATCTATGGAACAGAGGCTTTCTTCTTCACAAAGACAGGAACAGGCGAGTAGTAACTACGGGAGATCGGAAGGTTGCTCTATCTCTTCCATTCAGCCGGGACAGGTTCCACGTCCACCTACTGCCTCTGAGGACCTTAACATCGATGGCGCACCTGTGGAACTAAGGGCATCTAACCCACAGAGGCAAGAACAGGTTAACACCCGTTTTGATGTCGTTGAATCTGGCAACTATGCACCGAAAGGTGGGAACAGCAATTCTTCAGTTCCGAATAGCCGTCCGGAGTTTATTGGCGAACCCATTTTCGGGCAATGGGTGAGGAATACTGAAAGTTTCTTGTTCGGCTCACCAACCACTATCATTTCGCCGACTACCGGTTCGGACATTGCAGATAACCCAGAAAGCTGTATTGCCATTAATTTAAAACTTCTTGATACTAAAATGCTTAAGATTAAGAAACTCCAGCTGGAAGTTTCTTATTTTAGACAGTGCTTAAAGGAAAAACTTGTACCAAAGGGGCTAAGGAATTCCTTTACCCCTACTAACTTATTTGTTGATTCTGGGTTTGTTGTTGATTTATCCAACCTTTTTAATAAACAAGGGTTGGAATTACTTGAACTTATGGCAAACCATTACGAGAAACAAATTGAATCACTACTAAGTGAAACTAACAACCTGAATGAATTGATCAAGGCAGACATAAACTTTTTGCGGTATAAATACGATTATTCCCGCATCTTTGAAAGTATTGATGGTCTCTTAATCAAATTAAAAACTAATAAGGGCAAAAAACTAGCAAGAAATCGGCTAGCTTATTCTAATGAGCTAGCTTATCCCAATTTGGTCAAATACCTTAAGGGGCCTAAAAATCAAAAGGAAAATGAAAACAAAAATGATGACATCAGGGATAGAAATGCTGATTTTCCTTTGAATACTATCGATGAATCTCATCAGGAATTTGATGATGGGGATGAAGGGCCTTCTTCACAACAACCGAGAAGAAGTAATAGGATAAAAGCTTCCTATACCAACCAAGGGTTCCGGCCCAATTACAAAGGGAATCAAAAACCTTTTTTAGGGCGGAAGAACTTTCATCAACAGAAGAACTTGAAGAAAGTTTAAACGTGGCCTTTCCTATCCCTGAAACTTTACATGAAACGCAGAAGCCTATCATTTTGTCAAACATCAAAGGAGACTTCTTTGTTTATAATTTTTCTGACATCAAAATAGAACAAGATCTGATTGAACTTTTGGCCCTTGGGTTAACATTTGTTCCTGACCAAAAAATCAGTTTGCCTAAATTATTGATTGACCTCAAATGCTTTGTACGTGGTATGAACCTTAAGGTACTGTTTAATGGTGGAACATGTAAAGAAAAACCACCCTTCAAGCTGTTAAGTGTGTTTAACCCCCCACTTCACCCTACTTTACAGTCATTTGAGTATGCCTGTGAATTGGATCTTAGACATTTGTTTAAAAAAATAGGATGGTTTGATGCTAATAGCAATATCACCTTTGAACAAAGAAGTTGTTTGAAAAATTTGTGTAATTCACCAATTAGAGTTATCAAGCCAGATAAGGGTGGGGGTTTGGTTATCCTAGAAAAGGCTGACTATGTATCAAAGATGCAAAAAATTTTGGACTCCTCAGCTTATGAGAAGTCTTCTGGAAATGAGACTACAGGTCAATATAATAGAATAAAAGGTTACTTGAGAGATCTATTCATTGAAGGGAAGATAGATATTGATACGTTTGATTACATCAATATATCCTTCCCCAGAGTTCCCATCATGTTTGGTATCCCTAAGATACATAAAAACTTAGAGGATCCCCCTATGCGTGCACTAGTGGATGGGAGATGTTGTATCACCCATCCCAGCGCCAAGGTAGTTGACCACATCTTATGTAAATATCTTAAGACCCTCCCTCAAATCTGAAAAGATTCATGGTCCTTCTTAAATGCTATCAACACCATCCCGTTTAGTCCTTCCTACAGCTTCTTGACCATCGATGTGGTTGATTTGTACACCTCTATTCCACATCTTGAAGCTATAGAATGGGTGGAACTAATGCTGATTGATATGAAGGCCCCAAAGGACGAGATTTATGTGGTCACCACCTTACTTGATATTATTTTGTCATCAAATTTCTTCATTTTCAACAATGAGCATTACATCCAGAAAAGGGGTATAGCTATGGGATCACCATGTGGAGGCAGTGTGGCGAACCTAGTGGTGGCCTATTGGGAAAAGAAATTTCTCTTTGAACATCCTCCCTTTAAGGAGGCCTCAATATTTTACACTAGGTTTCTAGATGATGCATTTGTCCTTCTTGATGGGAACTCTGATATGGCAACCAATTTAGTGGTTTACATGAATGAATCATGTCCTTTCTTAACATTCACCCATAAATTTTCAACGAGTGAAGTTGAGTATCTAGATGTGAAACTTGTTAAAGATATTCATAACAACTGCTTTTGTTCTAAGATCTTTAGGAAGAATACTTATTGTAATGCCTTCCTTCACTTCTCTAGTAACCATCCTTTGAACCAGAAGAAGTCCATCTTCAAAGGTCAACTAGTGAGAGCGACACGTATGTGTAGCACTCTCGTTGACTTTGAAGAGGAGTGTAGTACCCTTAGGAACATGTTTCAAAACCGGGGTTACCCCATTGACTTCTTGGATAACCTTATTGATGAGGTCTCTTTTAAAAGGAACACAGGGTTTTACCAACCACTCCTACAGGGTGCTATGCAGAGAAATCATCAAAACTCTATGGAGCTGATGTCAGACTCACGTGAAGATGTAGAAAACCCCTCCTTGATTGAACAGACTAATACAGACCATGGTTCTAGCCTCCCAGTTGCGGATTTCAAAAATAGGTTTATTTTAACCTACAATAAACACATCCACAGTATGTGCAGTATAGTTAAGAAAAATTGGGAGTTCATTGCAAATAATAGTCACCTTTTCGATATTTTAGGTGATTTCCCTGGGTTCACATTTAAAAGAGGTAAGAACCTGAAGGAACTTTTACAAAATGAAAATACATCCTGTGAGGTGTCTAGACAGACTGGCACATTTCTGTGTGGATTCTGCAACTGGTGTAGGCTTTTAAGAACAGGAAATTCATTCATGATTAGGGGTGAAAAATTCTACATCAGACAGAAGTTCTATTGTGAGTCTAAGTCCATTATTTATATTGCTTTTTGTAACTGTTGTCCGGCATTTTATGTTGGAAAAACGGACCGCAGATTGCGGGACCGTGTTTACCAACACAATTATGCAATAAAAAATAAAAAAACGGACAACGCCCTTTCTAAACATGTACTAGATAATATAGGACATAGTTTTTCCTTCATGGGGATTGATGGTGTGAAAGTAGGGGTTAGGGGGGGTCCCCAACCACTACTCCTTGAATTAAAAGAATTAGAATGGCAGTTATTATTGAATGCCTTTTCTCCACCTGGTCTAAACGACTTGTGTAATATATCCATCATTTTAAAATATAAAAGTTACCTTAGGAATTGATACCACCTTTTGATTTATTCTCAAAACTATAGGAAATCTTGTATACATGTAAAACAACTTTGTGATAAATCCTTTTTGGGATATTTTGTTTAGGTGGTATTTCTTTTTAAGTGCCTTGTGTGTACACTCAGTCTATTAGATTGGACGTGTATTGTTTTTCCCACAAAGATATGTTTAAATAGTTTACAAAGGAACCATCTTAATTAAATTCTTAAGCATTTGAGTATTTGAGACTGTCTTGTCTTACAATTTAAGTACAGGTACCATGTGGAGGTAACATAATAACATAAAAATTATGGGTTCCACTAATATTAAATATATAAAGGATTTTATTAGGGGTACCACCATATGTTTAAACTATATGGTAATAAAATATCCCCTTTTTAATATAAATACATACATATATTTTTATTATATATATTTTTTAAAAACTGTTTTTTAAAAAATATGTTGAACTTGGAATTGTACAGGAAATGACATCATGTATATGTTATATAAAAGTCATTTGGCGCTTTTTTTGTATTGTCTGAAGAAGCTCTTGGTTTTGGCTAGGAGCGAAAACGTTTTTATTAAAAATACGTTCACCTTCACTTGCGTTGGAGTTTTTTGGTCTGCCTACCTCGTTTGTTTATGCTGGTTGTTTTTTTTTTTTTTTTTGTTGGCTGTCACAGTGAGAAAGTTATTTATGGACTTTGGTGCCCATGTGGGTTATACTATATTAGGGAGAGTAAGAGAAGTTTTGCTATAAGAATTAAAGAACATATTAGGGACATTAAGAAGAATAAACATTTTAGTCCCATAGCAGAACACTTTAATATTTTCCATGGAAGTGACCCTGATGGGTTACAAGTAACAGTGTTAGAACAGGTTCATGGTGATTTTTGCACAATGCATATTATTAAGAATATTTTAAGGAAAAAAGAAGCAGAAGCTATTTTTGTTTTGAAATATGGTACATTACATCCAGGGGGGCTCAAAAGAGAGTTCTCTTGGAAATATTGTATGTAAAGTATCTTTAAAAAAAGTACATTTTTTTAATTAATTTTTTTAATTGACTTTTTAAAGTGGATAATTGTTTAATTAATTTAATATGAGTATAAAAAGGTGGAGTTGTATAAAGAATGTTATACTCTTTAAAGGCTTTTTGGTAAGCCGAGGCACTAGAGGAATTTGAATTTTTGTGTTTTAATTAAAGTCTTGTGTTTTGTGCATACTTGGCAGTTTTCTTCATTGGTACAGTATTTTGTGGTTAAAAGAACAGTTCATTGGTGTGTGGTGTTTGATATCTATGGCCAGTGACTTTTTCAGCAAACTGCCTCATCTGTTCCGTGAGACAGACATTGAAACTACACAAAAAATGGGCAGTTTTTTTGTGCTCTGCCCAACTGAGGGATACCGAAGGCGTGCATGCAGCAGTTGGTTCTAATGAAGGTATGGTGATTCATAATGATTCCCTGATGAATGTGCTATCAAAATGGAAGGAGAATAGACAGAAGTGATGTTCTAATCCATTCTTGTCAATAGGCAAAAGAACTAACACATCTGTGGTTATCGGACTTCAGGAGCTTTTTGATCAGGTAGAGAAAGTTACTTTTAAAGAAATGGCTGTTTTCTTTAATCTGCAGAGTCTCCACAGATACCAGGAGTTGAATATTATGCCCAGGGGGCTGAGGGCAGCGAAAAATCCTTCAACTCCTTTTGACTTGAGTTGTGGGGATAATAAACTCTTCCACGACCACTGGGTGGCAGCAGCGCATAGGTGTAGAGCTGAATGGGCCAGTATTTTTGTGGAGTAAGACACTTTAAAAAGATACAAATTGAAGGAAGAAATTAAAAGGATTTGTTCCGATATTGTAAATAAGACAAACCAAGAAATTTTTAATGTGTATCTGCAGGAGATTAAAGATAAATAAATCTCCTATGAAAAAGAACTTGTAGACAGAAAGAAAACAAAACTGGTGAGAGATTTACGTGATTATGAGCACAAAATAGCATTAATTTTCTCATCCGGTTCAAACAATAAATGCCAGCGGGTAAGATTCCGAGGTATACCTGGGGCTTCTGAAACTCGGACAGGATATTATATCTCAGGGGAAAGTGGAGCCTCATCAACAGAAGTCGAAGAGGAAGATGGGGGAGATTATCCACATTTGCCCAGGGGTCATAATCCAGTGTTCCTATAAAGGAAGTTTCATGAACAACAAGGTCAATAACAGGAAAGCAGGAAAAGGGCCTGGCAAGAGCCTCAGTGGGGGTTTTCTTATAACTCCTATAACAACAAAAGAGGTAAATGGACTTAATGTACTGGGACATTTAAATAACGTGTGTCTTACTGATTTTCAGTATGGACATGATGTGTTGGTATGTGAAAGTAATGAATCGTTGAGTGATTTACAACATGTTGTCAATTTATACAGATGCATTATTACTGATTTGGAGCAATGTTTTCTGAATAAGGGCCTTAAATTCATTCCAACGGCTTTACCTAGGGAACACAAAATTAAGGGGGACATATTTAACTTCATACGTTAGTTGCATCTGAAAGATTTTTTTAATAATCAAAGTAATCGACAAGATTTTGTTATGGATGATTTAAAAAGTAGTATGGAAAGTTTTTTTCTCCTATAACTCTGATATTGAAACAAATGATGTGGCAAATGCTTATTGTAAGCTAGATACTACAGCAGTGATGTGTAAGAATAACTTCATACCACCATTTAGATGTGAAAAGATAATACAATTACATAATGTTTTAGATTTTGTGGTGGAAAAAGAAGGTCATGCCTTTTATAAAAGTAATGTGAAATATAATATGAGCTGGGATGAATGGTCAACATTAAAAAACTTAAGCAATAGAAGTGAAGTGGTATTCAAACCAGCCGACAAGGGGGGACAACTTGTGGTTTTGCACTTTACTCAGTATCTTATGATGTTTGAACAACATCTCACAAATGAGAAAGTATATAAGAAAGTGGAAATGAAAGATTATCAGAGAGCTATGGAAAATTATAATGAGTTATTACATAAAGGGGTTAGATTACATTATTTACTCAAGAGGATATAATGTATAAGTTTCAAAGTAGGAATAGTGGTAATGCAAAATTCTTTTGCCTACCCAAAATTCACAAAAGTCTTATAAACCCCCCCAGTCAGCTATAGTTTCTGCTTGTGGTTACTTCACCCACAATATTGTTTGGTTTTTTGCATCATTTTTTTGATTAGACAAGTTGTGCACTTACCATCTTATATTAGAGGCACGTTTGATTGATTGGACAGAATTTCTACAGTGCCATGGGAACAAGGAATGTATTTCATTGTTATAGATGTGGTTAGTTTATACACCAGTATTCAACACAAGTTTGGCCTAGAGGCTATAGAGTTTTTTTGGGCAATACATCTTGTACATAATATATTATGGAGTTGACATTGTTTTGTCTTGAAAATAATATTTTTAATTCAATGGAAGTCTCTTCCAGCAAAAGTGTAGAACATCAATGGGGGCGGTTTTTGCCCCCACATATGTCAACTTGTTTATGGAATTTTTTTATACATTTTTATATCTATAGACATGACTTCTTTAAGAGGAATGTGAAAAAATAGTTCAGATACATAGATGATTTAAGTTTTATATGCAAAGGGGAGTATAATAAAGTGGAACAATTTCTTCAGGATCTTGAAACTAATAGGTTTGATATACATTTTGATGGGTTACAGAAAGGAAGTAAGGTGCATTTTCTTGATTTAAAACTATAGGGTGCAGTAGGTGATAAAAGTAAAAACATAATTTATAGAAAACTTGGTCAACAAAAAGTATATGTTCCATGGATCAAATTGTCACCACCCACACACTATAACTGCTGTGCCATATAGCGAATTTTTAAGGATTGAACGTTTATGTAGTGAAGATCAAGACAGGGTGGAAGAAATGGGTAAGATCACTAAAGTGTTCATAGAGAGGGTGTATTTATCAGGCTGTGGATGGTATTTCATTACTGAAACTAAGCAGAAATTCCTTAAGATTCCAAGAGCAGGGTAAGTTATTTCTTACACTTATTTCATTGAACTACATTTCTGTAACGCTTATAATTGTGCTATACAGTTAATCTACTACATTTTGCACTGTTATATAGCTTTTTTTTACTGTTTCACTGCATTTATGTACTGTTTTATACTGTTTTAACTGTATTTTTTATTGCTAGATACTGTTTCATTACTTTAATTGCATGTTTGCTGAATTACTTAACTGTAAACTGCTTTTTCATACTGAGAGTTGTATTTTCTGTTTGTGAGTGCTCTATCAGTGCTTTTCTGTGCATTTTTGATTTTTTGAGGTTTCTGTGTTCTAGTCTAGTCTGTTTGCAGTTTAAAGCATTCTTTAGAGTCTGCTTGCTCCTTGATCTTTTTAAAACTTTCATTTAGTGGCTACAACTAGTAGCTGTAATAGTTTGCATTACTGTAATTGCATTTTTATTTAATTACTAAATTGTAAACTGCTTTTTCATACTGAGACTAGTATTATCTTTTGTGAGTGCTCTTTCTATGCATTTAAAGTGAGGTTTCTGTGTTCTGCTAAGGTGGCATAATCTTGATAGAGGCCTGCTGTTGTCCAGGCCTGGTAGTTTTGTTTGTTGAGTTTCCTGTGTTTCTGGCAGCCATTTTCTGTTGATAGTCTGTCTTCATTATTATTGAGAGTAACAGGGTTTCCTCACCTTCTGTAGTATGAGTGATTGGGTAATAGCAGGGGCTAATAGGACTGGGTAGTAATTTGATCTTCTAACTCTTCCATCCTTACTGTTATATAAACCCTGTATCTGGAAAAGGTTGTGCTTGTATTTATCAGGCTGTGGATGGTAATTCATTACTGAAGCTAAGTAGAAATTCCTTAAGATTCCAAGAGAAGGATAAGTTATTTCTTACACTTATTTCATTGAATTGTCTTTCTGTAATGCTTATAATTGTGCTATGCAGTTAATCTTCTACAATTTGCACTGTTATAAAGCTTTTTACTGTTTCACTGCATTTATGTACTGTTTTATACTGTTTTAACTGTATTTTTCATTGCTAGATACAGTTTCATTACTCTAATTGCATGTTTACTGAATTACTTAACTGTAAACTGCTTTTTCATACTGAGAGTTGTATTTTCAGTTTGTGAGTGCACTATCTGTGTTTTCTGTGCATTTTTGATTTTTTTTGAGGTTTCTGTGTTCTAGTCTAGTCTGTTTGCAGTTAAAAGCATTCTCTAGAGTCTGCTTGCTCCTTGATCTGTTTACAGCTTTCATTTAGTGGCTACAGTTAGTAGCATTAATAGTTTGCATTACTATAATTGCATTTTTATTTAATTAATAAATTGTAAATTGCTTTTTCATACTGAGACTTGTATTTTCTCTTTGTGAGTGCTATTTCTATGCATTTAAAGTGAGATTTCTGTGTTCTGCTCAGGTGACATAATCTTAATAGAGGCCTGCTGTTGTCCAAGCCTGGTAGTTTTGTTTGTTGAGTTTCCTGTGTTTCTGGCAGCCATTTTCTGCTGATAGTCTGTCTTCATTATTATTGAGTGTAACAGGGTTTCCTGACCTTTTGTAGTATGAGTGATTGGGTAATAGCAGGGGCTAATTGCACTGAGTAGTAATTTGATCTTCTAACTCTTCCATATTTACTGGTATATAAACCCTGTGTCTGGAAAAGGTTGTGCTTTTATTTATCAGGCTGTGGCTGGTAATTCATTATTGAAACTAAGCAGAAATTCCTTAAGATTCCAAGAGCAGGATACGTTATTTCTTACACTTATTTCATTGAATTGCATTTCTGTAATGCTTATAATTGTGCTATACAGTTAATCTACTACATTTTGCACTGTTATAAAGCTTTTTACTGTGTCACTGCATTTATGTACTGTTTTATAATGTTTTAACTGTATTTTTCATTGCTAGATACTGTTTCATTACTCTAATTGCATGTTTACTGAATTACTTAACTGTAAACTGCTTTTCATACTTAGAGTTATATTTTCTGTTTGTGAGTGCTCTATTCATGCTTTTCTGTGCATTTTTGATTTTTTGTGGTTTCTGTGTTCTAGTCTATTCTGTTTGCAGTTGAAAGCATTCCCTAGAGTCTGCTTGCTCCTTGATCTGTTTAAAACTTTCATTTAGTGGCTACAGCTAGTAGTTTCCCTCCCTATTGTTGTGGTGTTCTTATACTTGGTGGCTTTGTAGTTGCCCACCCGTACTGTATATTTGATCTGGGACACTCCTTTCAGTCTAGTGTCATTAGTTCATTCAATCTAATAGAGAGAGAGAACATTTGTGAAGGCCAACCCACTCAGATTCTTAACCTTGAATTAACTTTTGTTCCAGCTTTCTCCATTTCCACTTTACTGAAAAAACTTCTAAGGTTGCTTCCCCCTTTTCCTGTAACAAGTCTAGTCCAGATACAGATTTGCTGTATCCAGGGCTGTTTGTAAGCTCCTGAGCCCCCTTTCCACTTAACTAGGGTTAAACTAGTCCCAGCACCATAAACTCTGTTCTTCAAACTTTCCCTTACAACTAGCCAGCTTTTTAGTTTTAACACTCAAATCTGTTTCTTTGAGCTCAGCACTTGTTCAGAACTCAGAAGCACAAAATAAGCTAAAAATTAATACAGCACTCAACTTTCCTCACTTGTCTAGAGAAAAACAGTTTTTAGTACTTAATGAATAAGCACCTATCCAGGCATGTCTAAAGGTCAGCTCTCTGTGTTTTCTCCTGTCTACCTGATGAATCTGGGAATATTGTGGCAATGCAGAAATTGCCTCATGTACACAGACAACCCTCTCCTCCTACCACCCAACACTACAACCTGTGAGAGATGCACTTATATAGCCAAACAGGAAGCAAAGCTCTCTTCACTGAAAACTGGACTAGACAGTCAAGAGGAGAAGGTAAACACTTGCAGCTCACCACACTCATCACAAAGTCCCTCAAAACCTACACCACTAAAACACACACATAGAAGCACAAACCACATGTCTGCATTCACGGAGGCTCTCAATAAAAATCTACCTAAACAACCGAGAACTCCATAGCAGAAATGCAAGCAACCTCCACCCCAACACAACACAAATGACAAATACCCCCCAAACTCAGTGTGCCAATCAATTATAGCCCATAAAGCATACCGTACCCAACACTCTAGTCATAGGTGACTCTATAGTCAGACACACTGATGTCCCACTCACCAGGCTAAACAAGGAGAAAGTTACTGTCAGCTGCCTGTTGGGTGCCAAGATCCACCACATAATGCACGCACTCTTGGGTTCATAGGTTGATAGGTTGGTACTAGGCTATCAGCCCTAGGGCCTATACAAGCCTAGCCATAACAATTCCCTGGCTATTTTTTCCCACACTATTTACTTCCCTGGACCCCTGTCTAGCAGGGCGACTGACGTGATCCCTGGGGTGAATTTCCTTTCTCCCATCCAATCGTCAAGGTTCTTTTTGAAGAGGGCCAAAGAGGCACTCTGCTTGACATGTATGGGCAATCTATTCCAGAGTCTGGGGAGTCTCTGAGTCAGGAACCTATCCCTCCAGGTCTCAGGTCACTCCACAGCAAGTACAAATATGACTCTGACATTGTCCATGTTGGTGTGAATGACCTGAGATGTACCTCCCTGGACTACATGAAAAGAGACATGGAGGAGCTCTCCAATCTTGTAGCCCAGGCAGGTATGACCCTAGCCCTGAGTAGCATCCTGCCATAACCCAGAATGATACCACAGTACAAGGACAAAATGATTGACTTCAACAATTGGCTAAGCTTCTGGTGTCATTTTAAGGGAATCCAGTATCTGTCTGCCTGGGATGACATGATCGACAGACCATGTTGCTTTGCCAGAGATGACCTGCACCTGTCGCCCTTGGGATTCTGGATACTGGCAAAGGATCTTGCCACCCCTATAGTGTCTTTTTTAGGTAAGGTTCAAATGACAAATTCACCACCATAACAGGTAAAGCAAGCAAAATCTGAGGGTAGTGCTACTCAATGCTAGAAGTCTAAACCTCAAAATGCACTCATGCAAGGCACTCCTTAAAATGGTGAACATTGACATCTGTGCAGTGACAGAGACCTGGTTCAAAGCTCCAGAGAGCACCCCTGCATTACCAGGCTATATTTCATACCACACCTTTCGACCACCTAACCCGGACCAAAACACTAAAGGTGGAGGCGTGTCCATTTTCATTAATGATGCCCACACCACCAAGCTAATTGCTCAGCATAATGCATCTGAGATTATCCAAGTGCAACTAACTCTGGGCAAGACTGCAATCCAAATTGTTGCTTGCTACAGACCCCCCACCATCCCCCAGGATTCCCACTCCTCTTTTCTTGATACACTGGAAAATATTAGGGTAAAACCCAACACCCTAATAATGGGTGATTTCAACTACCCCACCATTAACTGGGAAAACTACTCATGTACCAAATCTTTTGCTCAACATTTTCTGGAATTCATAAATTCCAGTGCCTTGGATCAACTTATCCACACCCCCACCAGGAGCAGCAGTATCCTAGACCTGGTCATTACCAACATGGGTGACTGGTGTTCCACACCCGAGGTTAATTCCTTGTTGGTCAGATCTGACCACAAGCTAATCACACTAGACATCCACATCCCGCCCCACCCCCTATTAGGGAAACAACTGTAAAACATTTCTCCAAAGCCAACTTCACACTTCTTAAGACAGAAGTGGCAAAGTTCACGACACCCATGCAGATGGACAATAGAGGTACGACTGCTGAATCCTACACAAATACACTTTATAAGCACTTACACGAGTGCCTGGATTGTGCTATCCATAACAGAACCAAGATGCTAGCCTCCAAATAAAGGAAGCCAATCTGGTGGTCTTCTGCCATAAATAAACTCTACAACAGAAGAAAGAAACTTTTGCAAAAAAAGAGTAAAATCCCATGATTGGAGGAACTCCCTGGTCAGCCTCAGTAAGAAGTTAAGATCCCTCATACAATACTCCAAAGCTAGTTATGAAAACAAAATCACCACTGATTCTAAAGACAGCCACAAAGCATTCTATAGCTATGTCAAAAATCTCAATGGCAACACTCAGATCTGCTCTGAGTTACAGCACAATGGCACTAAATATACAGAACCAACTGATATTGCCAACATCCTGGCAGATAGGTTCTTTGCTAACTTTACCCCCCTCTCACCCCCTAAAGGGCCCATCTCTATACTGGAAGAATGCATAGTTACTGTAATCACGGCTGCATAGGTAAAAACCTCACACTCCAAAGCCAAGAACACAGCATCCATGGGACCTGACAACATCCCAGGCTGCATTCTACACGAACTATAGAATGAACTGGCACCCCACCTAAGTACCATGTTCAATCATAGTCTCACCTTAGGCTTTTTGACCACTGAATGGTGCACTGTGACAGTTATCCCACTCAACAAATGGGGAGCCACGTCAGACCCCAGGAACTACAGCCCCATTAGCCTGACGAGCCTGGTCTGCAAGGCCATGGAACATATCATCATGGAACTTATAAAGAAAGACATTGGTAATCTCCAAACTCTGGACCCCACACAGTTCGGGTTTGTAAAAGCCAGATCATGTCTCCTAAACCTGATACACTTCTTTGAAGAAGTCACCAAAGCCATAGATGAGGGTAAGGTGGTTCACACAGCCTATCTAGATCTTGCCAAGGCTTTCAACACCATCCCCCACTCTGAAATATAGATAAACTCACTAAACTGGGTATAAATCTCTATGTCACAAGATGAGTTGCTAACTGGCTGACTGACAGAACCCACACTGTGAAAGTAGCAGACTCCAAATCCGACTTCAGACCAGTGACAAGTGGACTACCACAGGGTTCAGTCCTGGGTCCTCTCCTGTTTGGTATCTAGTTCTCTGAAGTACAGGCTAACACAAAAGGTCTCTGGCTAACTAAGTTTGCAGATGACTGCAAACTAGGAGCTATAATTGAAATTCCTAACGATGTGGACATCCTACAAAAGGGCCTCACTGAGACAGATGCCTGGTGTCAAAGCCATGGCCTCAAGCTCAATGCCAAAAAGTGCATTGTCATCCCCTTTTGTAAAAACTTTGTACCCATGAACTACCACATAGGCTGTAGTCTACTTAACACTGAAAGTGTGATAAGAGACCTTGGGAATCAGGTGGACAATAGTCTCTCCTTTGATAATCACATCGCCACAGTGGTCAGGAAATCCTTCTATGTGGCACACCTCATCACAAAAGGTTTCTCATCCAGAAAAAAAAGAGGTCATTGTTCCCCTCTATTCATCACTCATTAGACCCATTATAGAGTACAATGCCTCTTTTGGTATGTACCTCACAAGACATCTACAACAACTGAAAAGGCCACAGAAATGCCTCACAAAGAGGATTACTACCTCAAACAGATGCCCTATGCAGACCATTTCAAAAAACTCCAGCTTTACTCCGTCACATATCGCCTATTCAGAGGCGATCTCTGCCTAACATACAAAGCTATGTCAAACCCAGAGCTGTTGGACATGCTCCACTTAAGGAAATCCCTATCTCTCCAAGCTACACGCTCTAGAGACCTAAACCTTGTCACCGCAATAAACAGAATATGCTGGAGGGATAGATTTCTGTCCCAGAGACTAACCATATTCTTGTACAGACTACCTATCTATGTCAAACAAAGCTCCGCATTAGCACTCTTCAAGAAAAATCTTGATGATTGGATGGGAAATAGGAAAGTCACCCCAGGGATTACTTCTGTGGCTCTGCTTGACTGGGGCACAGGAAAATAATTTTCTTGGGTGGCAAAAGTCAGGGTACCTTTTTGGCTAGGCTTATATAGGCCCTAGGGCCAATAGCCTAGTACTTACCTATGAACCTATGGAGAAGAAAATGTATGACAATGTTACCTTAGAATATGTAAGAAAAATCAGTGCTCTACTGGATGTATTAAAAGCTATAATTGTAATAATAGGGTGGTAAGAGATAAGGTTAATGATTTATATTTTGTATCAAAATATACTATTTTTTTAAATTAGAAAATATAATACAATATTATTGGACATTTGTCAAAAAAGAAGTGGGTTTCTTAAGAGATGTTAAATTGAAATTCTCTTATAATAGAGGAAGGAGCTTAAAAGATATTTTGGTCCATGGGTGATTTAGGAGACCAAATGTTAAAAGGGATCAGGAATTACTTTATAAAGGCTCCTTACCCTGTGGTACTTGTTCTATTTGCCAATATGTAGTAACTAGCTTTCCAAACATAAATGGAAGAAAATTTGATGTCAAAGAGACTTATAATTGCCACAGTGAGAAAATTATTTATGGACTTCGGTGCTCATGTGGGTTACACTATATTGGAGAACATATTAGGGACATTAAGAAGAATAAACATGCTACAAGAATTAAAGAACATATTAGGGACATTAAGAAGAATAAACATTTTATTCCCATAGCAGAACACTTTACTATGTTTCATGGAAGTGAGACTGATGGGTTACAAGTAACAGTATTAGAACTGGTTCATGGTGATTTATCACAATGGATATTATTAAGGATATTTTAAGGAAAAAAGAAGCTATTTTTATTTTGAAATATGGTACATTACATCCAGGGGGCTCAATAGAGAGTTCTCTTGGAAATATTGTATGTAAAGTATCTTTAAAAAGAAGTTAATTTAAAAATTTTTTTTTTAATTTTTTAATTGACTTTTTAAAGTGGATAATTGTTTAATTCATTTAATATGTGTATAAAAAGGTGGAGTTGTGTAAAGAATGTTATACTCTGTAAAGGCTTTTTGGTAAGCCGAGGCACTAGAGGAATTTGAATTTTTGTGTTTTATTTAAACTTTTATGTTTTGTGCATATTTGGCAGTTTTCTTCACTGGTACAGTATTCTGTGGTTACAAGAACAGGTCATTGGTGTGTGGTGTTTGATACCTCATAATCATTCTCCACCAAATTTTCCTCTCACTCTCTAGTGACATTCTTCCCAACCCCGGCCCACTAGCACCACACAAACCACTAATTTCTCTCCCACACTCCTTCAAACTCCCAAAAATATTCACCTCATTACATTCAATGCCCAAAGCCTTCAAAATAAAATCCCTAACCTCCATACCTGGCTTTCCCTCAATCACCCTGACATAATAGCCATCTCAGAGACTTGGCTTAAACCCTTCATAAAAGACAACAAAAGTTTTCCAACAGACTACCAAATGATTTGCAATAACAGACTTAACAAGAAAAGTGGAGGTGTAGCCATAATCTACTCCTCCTCCTATACCATTAGCTCATACACCAACCACATCCCAAACTTCGCCAACACCAAAATAACTATAGCTCTACTAAAAATTAATAATCACAAGTCCATATGCATATACACCCAGGCAATAATATCCCAATACTAGAAGATATCCTCTCCTGGTTTTCCTCTAACATTAAAAATGAAACCTATATCCTAGGTGACATGAACATTAACTGGGCCACTATAAACTCTCAAGCTTCATCTCACATAGTCAGCATCTTAACTTCACCCAACTAATAAACTCTCCTACCAGGCCAAACAAAGACGGGGCCTCTGGCACCATCATTGACTAGATCTTAACATCTAGTCCCAGCTTTATCTCAAATACAGGAATCCTCCCAGACCCTGTCAGTGACCACCAGACAGCCTTCAACAACCGTCAACCCTCTCCTCTTCAAAAGCAAAATCACTACATTCAAACTCATAACCATGACTGCCATCCTTTTCTCTCTCAAGACCATTATCCAAGTACGTAACTCTGGCAAATTCATATCTACCCTGTTCCCAGACCTATCCAAAGCTTTTGACACCATTTACCACCCCTTACTCCTATCTCAACTCCCCTCTCTCAACCTCTCTCCTTCCACCATAACCTGGTTCTCCAGCTACCTCTCTGAATGACAACAAGCCATACAATGGAAATCCTCAACCTCTCCCTTCCTACTTAACCCCACCAGTGTGCCCCAAAGTTCTGTTCTAGGCCTTTTATATATTTATCAATAACTATCACCACACCATCCCTGATTCCTCACTAATCCAGTATGCTGATGATTCAACAATCATCTGCTCAGCATACTCACCCTCCGACCTACTTCTAAAAACCCAATCAGCCCTCTCTAAAACTGAAACCCGAATGTAAAACAATCACCTGGCCATAAACACAAATAAAACTAAATTGATTATCTTTTCTCCCTCTAGAAACTCCCCTATCGACTAAAACTCCTTTTTTATACTCAGTCAGAATAACATCCCCATAGAAATTGTATCAAATACTAAACTGCTCAGTGTTACCATTGATGAACATCTAAAATACGACACCCATATCCATACTAGCATCAAAAAAAGCCACAAAAGCTAGGAGTCCTGTACAGACACAACCATTACCGCACCCCCTCTACCAGAAAAACCCTAGCATCCTCCTACCTTCTCCCCTCCCTCATGTATAGTGCTCCTCTGATAACCAATCTCCAGCTCAGCCTACAATCCAAACTAGAATCCTGCTACAATAAAATAAGCAAATTTGCCACCAATTCAAAAAAAACTCATCCCACCACTGCCACTCCCTCTACACTCTGCAATGGCTTGAACTACCTATTTACCTGAACTTCCTCAAAATCACCATTGCTCACAAGCTCATCTTCAGACCTTCCAGCTACCCCTCTCTCGCTACCACCTTAACCCCCTATATTCCTAACTGTTCACTCAGATCAGAAAACCAAAACCTCCTACAAATCTACAAACCCTCACGACCCCCTGGCCACTTCCTGCTATCCTACTCCATATCAAAACTATTGAATTCTCTCCCTCCCTCCCTTTGCAATACTCCAAACCACACCAACTTCAAATCTCTCTTGTTCTCCTACCTACCTTCAAAATGGACATGTCCATGCCACTCACCAACATAACTTCCCCCACTAGCTGCTCTCATCTCCACTACCTGCTACACCAACTTCTCATACCATTACTTTGTCTACTACTACACTCCATTAAATTAGTACTGGACAACCTTCTGTTGCCCCTTGGCTAACCTTGTTACATTTTCTTATATCAGTAAATGTATCTAACTTTGTACATACCAAATTACCAACAATGTTCTATTATTTGTATTTCTTTGCATGATTGTATTATATCTCATATGTATTATGCTGTATTCTCAGCCTGATTTAGATGATAATACTGTTTTGTGTATGCTTGTAATTGCTCATTGGAGCTTTTCTTCCTAAGCATCCACTGAAAATGGACTCTTCTTGGTCCAGTGGACTTCCCCAGTCATCAAACTGAAAATAATAATAACAATTAAATAATACTGGCATCAACCAGGAATGGAAATCAAACTAGAAGTAGATAAAAATCAGGCAAAAACTGAATGTGCCAAAACACAAAAGAAAGAATATAAGGTGAAGGGCCAGATGAGAAGGCAAGACATGTGGAAAATGCATAAATGTAGTTGCAAGTACAGAATACTTCTGGAACAACCTCATGTTAATCAGGATCAAATGCAGGAATGGTTAAGGCAAGGCAAATTCAAACCAAAAGATGAAAGGTTAATATTAGAGGCTCAAGATAGTGGGCTAAGTGCATGTTGACTTACAAAGTCCATTGAACATGTGGGAGAAACAAACAAACATAGATTTTGTAAAACAGAATGGGAAATAGTTGCACACCTGGCTGCTGGTTGTGACACATTAATGGCAGAAGGACTGTATACTGAAAGGCATAATAAAGCCGATTTCACACTTCTAAAAACTAGTGTGGTCTCCTTTAAGGCCCCTGAGCCAGTGGTAAACATTACTCAAACCGCTGAATCACTTACAAATGCCTTCTACCAGCACCTACAGGACTGCATGGATCAGGCAATCCCAAACAAAACTAAGACTCTCTGTACCAAAGGCAAGCGTCCAGTCTGGTGGACCCCAGCCATAAACAAGCTCTACAACAAAAGGAGGAAGCTACTACAAGATAGAGCAAAATCCTTGAAAGGTAAGACACCTTTGATCATTATAAGTAAAAACTAAGAGCTCTCATAAAATCATCCAAGGCAAATTTTGAGAGAAAAATCGCCAAGGACTCTAAAGACAATCATAAGGCCTTCTTTAGCTATGTTAGAAACCTAAGAGGAAACTCCCAGATATGCTCAGAATTAGTTCAAAATGATGTGAAAATTACTGAACCTACACACATTGCTAACATACTGGCTGACAGGTTCAGTGCAAACTCCCCCTCCCCAAAGGAGAGATATCTATTCCAGAGGATTGTAGCCCCCAAACATCTCCAACGCCCAGGTGAGAACTGCCCTCACTAAGGCAAAAACACAGCATCCATGGGACGGATGGTGTCCCCGGCTGTGTGCTTCATGAACTCAATGAGGAATTAAACCCACAGTTAGGACAGCTGTTTAATCTTAGCCTCACCTCAGGATACGAACCCAAGGAGTGGCGACGCACTGTGGTCCCACTTCATAAGGCGGTGCCTCCACAGACCCTGGAAATTACCGCCCCATTAGCTTGACAAGCCTTATCTGCAAAGCCATGGAGAGGATTATAATGGAACTCATAAATAAAGACATAGGGAACTTGCAGACTTTGGATCCAACCCAGTTTGGCTTTGTCAAAGGCAGATCCTGCCTGTTAAACTTGGTTGACTTTTCGAGACAGTCACCAAGGCCATTGATGAGGAAAGGCAGTCCATACAGCCTACCTCGACCTGGCAAAGGCCTTCGACACAATACCCCACTCAGGTATCATCGAAAAACTCATCAGCTTGAATGTAAACCCATACATCACAAGATGGGTTGCAAACTGGCTAAGTGACAGAACCCACAGGGTCAGAGTTGCTGGAGCCATGTCAGACTCAAAGCCTGTCACAAGTGGTGTCCCACAGGGCTCAGTCCTGGGTCCACTCTTGTTCGGCATCTACTTTTCTGAAGTACAAGCAAACACAGGAGGGTTATGGCTGACAAAGTTTGCAGATGACTGCAAACTGGGCGCCATAGTTGAAAACACATCTGACACAGATATCCTCCAGAAGGGCCTCACAGAAACGGATAACTGGTGCCAGAGCCATGGCCTGAAGTTAAACGCCAAAAAATGCATAGTCATACCCTTCGGGAAAAACAAGGTTACCCCTAGCTACCATATAGGTGGCAATCCACTGAGCACAGAAAAAGTCATCAGGGATCTGGGGACCCGAGTTGACAGTAGCCTTTCATTTGACACTCATGTTGCTAAAGTAGTTAGGAAAACCTTCTATATCGCCCACCTGATCATGAAGGGATTCACATCTAGATCAAGGGAGGTCATCGTCCCCCTGTACTCATCACTCATTAGACCTATGATTGAGTACAATGCCCCGTTTGGAATGTATCTGACCAGACACCTGCTGCAGCTTGAAAGGCCCCAAAAGTTCCTCACCAAAAGGATAAAGGGTCTCAAAAATATGTCTTATGCTGCCCGACTGAAAGAACTCCAGCTCTATTCAGTCTCATACCGCTTGCTCAGAGGTGACCTGTGCCTGACATATAAGGCCATGTCAAACCCAGATTTGATGAATATGCTTCACCTCAAAAAATCTAGATCCCTCAGAACCACAAGGGCAGGAGACTTAAACCTTGACACGGTTATAAATAGAATGTGCTGGAGGGACAGATTCATCACCCAGAGACTCCCTATGCTGTGGAACAAAATCCTGGTACATGTGAGGCAGAGCACCTCGCTGGCCTTGTTCAAGAGGAATCTTGACCAATGGATGGGAGATCGCAGATATACCCCAGGGATTACTTCAGTGTCACTGCTTGACAGAGGCACAGAAAAATGATAGGCATAGTTTTTATTCAAACTAAAGGGGTGGCGAAAGCCACATAACTATAGGCTAGGCTTATAAATGCCCTTGGGCAGATAGCCTAGTATGAACCTATGAACCTATGAACCTATGTGGTAAGACTGTTGCACTGGGGATTGTGCAAACATTATGGTGTTGAAATGGCTGAAAAACACCGGAAACATGAGCCACAAATCATCATAGAAAATTATGACGTCTACATCACATGGGATCACCCATTACCAACAGTTCAAAAGATAGATGCTAGAAAAACAGACATAGTGGTCCATGAAAAGACAAAAGTAATATTGATCATCAAAATCACCACTCCCAGTGACTACAGTGTTTTCTGTATAAAGAGACAAAAAGTCATAAAATATCAGGATCTGCAAGCAGAAACGAAAGCAATGTGGAAGAAAGATACCCAGACAGTTCCAATTGTAGTAGGAGTAATGAATCTTATAAAAAAGAATATACAATCATATGTAGATATGTTACCAATACATGTAACCCTGTACAAATTGCAGAAGGAGTCATTACTGGGCACCTTTCGGGTGCTGCGAAGAGCACTTCTGGCTGATATCAAAGACTGAAACAATATTAATTTCATGAACTTTAATTGTACTTTGACTTAGGAATGGGTCCATTCCCGTCATGGTATCAGAAACCCAAAAGACTTGGAGAAATTAAAAAAGGGAGACATGCAATGCCCTTTTGAATGAAATGGTAGAGAAGGTTAGAAAACAGGCATATTTGCTGTGCCTAGTATATATTGTTTCAGCATCTCTGGTTTAGGATGGATACTACAGGAGCTTTCGCTCCCTCAATTGATGTAGCCAATGTCATAGGGCTTCTCTTCCAGGAATGGCCTTTTAAGAAGATCGGAGCCCTTAGTTGACTTTTCAAATCTTGATGTGCTTCATGAGGTCGGTCAATCCCTTAAACCTGTTTTAACAACTTTTAACTTTCCAAGTTAGTATTTGACTATTTAGCTTATATTTCATCTTGACTTGGGTACTGGTATTAGATAAAGGGCTTATTTTGAAGATAAAATGTGTGCAGAACCTCACAAAGAAGAGCAAGGACAGTTGATCATTGTTATACTTTCTGGCAGCAATGAAGGTAAACTCTGAGAAATGATGAGGCTGTGAAATTAGGAGCTGGATAGAGCTATGGAAACAGTACAGTTGCAGGTAAAGGTATCTTTGACCTCTTGAGTCATTATGTAAAGCAGTCTAATTCCTCTGGTGATGATTCTTGTGCCTTTTAAAAGAGTAGACTAATGGAATGTTGCCATCCATCCACTCCAGTGAGAATGAGAGGTGTAAAATAAGTCAGTTTTTTATCTGATCTGGAAGACAAGGCAAGAAGGTTAGTTTGAAATTGACTGGGATGTTGGAAAGTGATTAAGGTGTATTTGTTTTGAATTCGTTTAAATGAAAATGGCACAATGGTCTTTTTTCTAAATGCTTATTCGTATCAGAGAGAGTTACTATTGTCATTGACAGATTGAAAGTATGTGTATAGACATCTGAGAGTGAGTATGTTACTGTCTGTGACTTAGTACAAGAAAGAGCGAGGTTTTTAACAGTTGTAGCAGTCAAGGAAGGTATTATAGTTGAACGTAAACTGATAGTGATGGACCATGGATTTTTCCAAAGCTACTCTGCAAGAAAGGACGCAGTTCCTGGCCCCAACTATGGAACTTCAGCAGTGTAGAATTTTATGAAAATAATTGTCCCCATGATATAGGATCATAGGAAGTTACTAGGCTATTGACCTGAAGCTCTTGTAAGCCTAGCCAAGAGTTTAGCCCATGTTTAGACAAGTCAGTCCCCGATGCCCCTGTCCAACAGGGACACAGATGGAATCCCAGGAGTGTATTTTCTGTTTCCCATCAAGTTATCCAGGTTGCACTTAAAAAAGGATAATGAGGAACTCTGCTTGATGTGGAGAGGGAGTCTAGTACACAGATGGGGGAGTCTCTGGGACACAAATCTGTAGTGCCGACAAGTCCTATTGATGTCACAGACCAGGTTGAGGTCATGTGTGCAGGTTACTCAAGTGGAGATTGACTTGCGGATATGCAGCAGTCCCATCAAGGCAGGGTCTGAGATTGCTTTGTATGCCAGACAGAGGTCACTTCTGAGGAATCTGTATGAAACTGAGCAGAGGGACAGGGCTTTTAGCCTATCTGTATATGGTAGATGTTTGAGGCCCTGGCTTCTCCTCTCTGTGGTCTCTCCAGCTGCTGCATGTGCTTTGCTAGGTACATGCCAGAAGGGGTGTTGCACTCAATAATGGGTCTTATAAGGGAAGAATACAGGGATGTTATGACCTCCTTGTCCCTGGATAAGATACCCTTATGAGGTGGGCCATGTAGAAAGTTGTCCATACAATGAAAGCAACATGGTGGTCAAAAGTCAGGTTGCTATCAACCTGGGTGTCCAAATCCCTCACGACTCATTGCATGCTTAGGATGTTGCTATTAATGTGATAATTTGTGGGGACATCACTCTCTCCAAAGGAGATGATGATGCATTTTTTTGGTATTCAGCTTGAGGCCATGTTTCTGGCATCAGTCATTTGTTTGGGTGAGACGCTCTTTCAGGATGTCCACATCACTATGGGAATTGATGACAGCACCCAGCTTGTAGTCATCTGCAAACTTGGTCAGCCATAGCCCACTCATTTTTGCCTGTACCTCAGAAAAGTATATCCCAAATATCAGAGGCCCCAAGTCTAATCCCTGGGGTATGCCACTCATTACAGGTCTACTGCTTGAGGTGGCTTCCCCTATTTTGACTAGGTGGGTTCCATCAGTGACTCATTTTGCTACCCATCTGGTAACATTCAGATTGATGCCAAGTTGTGAGAGTTTATCTATTATGCCTGAGTAGGAAATAGCATTGGAAGACTTTGGCCAGGTCAGGGTGGGTGGTTTGCACCAACTTCCCCTCATCCATGGCTTTGGTGACTTTCTGAAGTTGACCAAATTTATCAGACATGACCTCCCCTTGACAAAGCCAGACTGTGTGGGATTGAGTATTTGGAGGTTGCCAATTTCCTTGTTAATGAGGTCCATGTTAATCCATTCCATGGCCTTGCAGATCAGGCTAGTTAGGCTGATGTATCTGTAATATCCTAGATCTTTAGACTCTCCACCCTTATGCAAAGGGATGACAGTGGATGTCATCAACTTAGCTGGGATGAAGCCGGTACTCAGGCTTTGGTTGAAGAGGGTGCCTAACGATGCTGCAAGTTCCTGCCTGAGTTCATATAGGATGCAGCCTAGAATGTTATCAGGTCCCATGGAGGCTGTATGTTTTGCCTCTGAGAGGTCAGTGATGATATAACAGGAAGGGGGCAGGCACTGAGGATGTCTTGATTTACTGATGGGGGACAGAGGGGTGAAGTTTTCACTGAATTTGTCAGCTAGCAGGTTGGCTATATCTATGGCATTTGTGTATGTAGTATCCTTGTCCACCAGGTCTGAGCAGATCTGGGTGCTTCCTTTGAGATTACAGGTATATGTGAAGAAGGCTTTATGATTGTCTCTAGTAGATGTGGCCAATTTGGACTCGAAGTTTGCTTTGGAGGATTTCACTAGTGCTCTTATTTCTTGTTCAGGCTAAGGAGAGATTGCTTCTAATTGGCTATCTGCACCTTCTTGGTCCTGGACAGCAATTTTTTCCTTTTGTTATAGAGTTTATTTATTGTAGATGTCCACCAGACAGGTTTACTCTTCCTTGCGAAGGATGATTTTGTCCTGTTAGATATTCCTGATTCCATGCATCTATATAAATGCTCATATAGTACATCGGTGTAGATTTGGACATTGGTGCCAGTTTTTATGGAGGGGTAGGGGGCTGTGAAGCTGTTTATACCATCCCTCAGGAGGTTGTAATCACCTTTGGAGAAGTTTTTTGTTTGACCTTAGCTAAAGGGGGGTCAGGGGAGATGGTGACTTTGAAAGTGACCACTTTATGGTCAGATCTTACCTGGGAGGATGATACTGTAGGGATGCTGCAGCGGTTACTCATGTTGGCTAATACCAAGTCCAAGATATTATCACCTCTTGTGGGGGTATCAACTAGCTGTTCTAAGGCATTTGCATTGACAAAGTTGAGGAATCTCTAGGAATTTGTGTTCTGGCATGTGTAGTTCTTCCAATCTATGTTTGGGTGGTTAAAGTCAACCAGAATCAGGGTAAAAGGTTGAATCTTGATAGATTCAAAGAGGCCAGATAGGCAGAGTGGGCATTTTAAGACATATTTGGGGGCCCATAGCTAGCTATGATTTGAATAGGGGTCTTGTCAATGGTTAACTGCACCTGGAGTGTTTCCTGTGTGTCATACAGTTTGACCAACCTGGAGGTGTGTACGTCTTTAATATATATTGAAACTCCACCTCCTCTGACTTTGTTAACCACAGTTTGGGGTCTGAATGCGTGATAAGAAGAGTAACCAGGTAAGGTTAGAGTGCTCTCTCTGCAGCTTTGAACCAGGTTTCTGTTACTGCACAAATGTCAACATCTTCCAGGGTTATGAATGTTTGCAATGAGTGCAAATTTCATGTTTAGACTACTAGCTTTTAGCAGCATGACCTTTAATTTGCATTATGTTGAAATGTTTATGTTGGTAGTTTTGACCTCATCACTTTTCCTAAAAAAGGCACTATGGGGGAGGGAAGAGCCTTTGCCAGAAGCCTGAAGTCCAAGTGAGACAGATGCAGGCCATCTCTGCAAAGCATAGTGGTCTGTCAATCATATCTTTCAAGGCTGTCAGGTACTGAATCCTCCTGGAATGGCACCAGACACTAAGCCAATTGTCAAATTCAATAATTTTCTGTTTGCATTGAGGCATTATTCTGGGTGATGGTAGAATGCTGCTCAAGGCTAGGGACATACCTGCCTGGGACACATATTCAGTGAGCTCAATCGTGTCTCTCTTCATATAGTCCAGGGAGGTGCAAGGTGTTGTCTCTACAATGAGGTAGGTGTTCACATCAGCACGATTGCCTATGGATATGTTATAGGGCCTCCCTCATGTATTGGACTGTGTTAGTTAAGAATCATTAATAAGGGACACAGGAAAAATAATGACTGACCAGAGACTATTTAAATAAAATGGAGGGGGAATGGGAAATAGGATGAATAAACTGGATGGTTTTCTCTCAAAGTTTGAGTTTCTAAGTAACAAAAAACTATGAATCTTTGAATTGTTACTAGATAAAGACAGAAGTGTGATATATAATGAAATTCTGTCTAAATGAACAGACTTAAGAGACTTGCTATTTGTCATGTGGTTGTGCTAGTTTGTTCATATACTGCTAAATCTAACAATAAAGTATTTACATCTAATCAGCTTCAAAAGAAAAGTATGTGCCAGATTGTATTTATATTTAATGGAGTAATAATTTTTGATATTTTTTTTATAAAAGTGTGTTTAAGAATACTGTTCTAGGGAACCAATGCTTTTGTTTGCTTAAACTGTTATGAGTGTGTGGGAGAATTGCACACAATTATAGAAAAATATGGCTTTTATTATTATGCTAATTATACAGACATTGTGGGCACTGATATTTTTATGCTAATTATATAAACATGTTTTGAAAAATGTGATCATTATGAAGGAATGAAGGAAGGGGACTTGTTGTTTTTAAAAGATGAATGGCAGTACAGCACCCATCTGGTGGTATAGTTTTAATTCTTGCCTGATTGAGTCTACATACAGATTTGTATGTCAAATGCTGGCAGATGTGTTACATAAAATATGAACACTTTTATAACACAAGAATAAATTTTCTACAAGAAAAAAATATATATGGCCCTATGTCATGTCAGATGACTTGTTTTTGATTAGTGTCACAGATGCTTGAGACATCAAGCAGGGAGGAGAGATTTGAAGGGCCAGTTCTGGCTCACCCATTCTGAAAGGAGATAGACAGCAAGGCCTATTGCATTGATGGATTTGTGGAATAAAACAGAAAAATGTTTGATAGTATAATTTCTTTAATAGTGTTAAAAATATGTTTTTACCAGTTGTTTATGTACTAACGGGTGAGCAAATTAGTTAATACCACTGTTTAGTGCATAGTGTTGGCATGCTTTTATGTGCTGAATTGATTCAGTATTTGGGAGCATTAAAATAATAGCTAAAGGGTTTTAAAATGTGGTATTATGGTTATGAATTAACTTTGTGAGAGTGTAATGTTTATACTGGGAAGCATTGTTGATTATTTGCACCAGGTTGGGCATAGTTCAATGTGGCTGATTATGAAATTGATTGCAAGTTAAAAATAATATTACCATATTTTAATTTAGCTTTTATTTTTAGGTGAACTATGTGTATTATCGGACTGCTATGTTGGCTAAGGAGATACTTTGCTGAGCAATTGGGCAGGTGAGGGATTAGGTGTGACTCCCTCTACATTTCTTAACATTGAGCAACATTCTGGGTATATATGTGTCTATAATTTTTGTAGGAGTGTTTATGTTTTTATATATATATATATATATATATATACACAGAGAGAGAGAGAGAGATGTGTGTGTGTGTGTGTGTGTGTGTGTGTGTGTGTGTGTGTGTGTGTGTGTGTGTTTGTGTGTGTATAGATAGATATGGTTTACTATCAAAATTTCGAGTAATTATTTAGTCAAAAAACATTATCAAAATTAACAATAGTAACCAATCACAATAATGAAAGCAAAAAATGTCAACAATTTGAAACAAATTGTTGACTTTGTTTAACTTACCTTAACATTGTGACATTCAACACATGTTTTACAGGGGGGCAAGCCCCCCTGCACCCCCATGCAAACCCTCACACCCCCTGCTACTTATATATAACAACTCCAAGACTGCATTACAGTGAGGAAAAGGGCAAAGTTCCCGATACCCACTGTAGTGCGATCTCCAATCAATATGTCAATTTCACAACAGCAAATGCACACTAGCATTCGCTATTGTGGGTTCAACATTTTCAAATTGTCGTTATGAAACTTTGATAAACTGACTTCCGACAATCAAAGTTTGCATAACGGCATTCGAAATTTTGATAGTGAGCCGATATCTATATAGATATATATATATATAGATATCTATATCTGTCTATATATTTCTATATATATATCTATCTATATATATTTATATATATTTGGTTTTGAATTTTTGTACAACATGAAGGATTGAAAGTGGAAATGTTGCAAGATAAATTGTCAAAGTTTTGAAAACTTAGCTTTATGTTGCTGTTGGGAAATTCTGTACTGGTAAGTAATTATAAACATAGTATTATCCTGATAGAATAGGGATTACAAAACATATTAATCTTGCTTGGTGTGATGAGTGGGTCCCTAGTTGTAATGAATTGCACCATTATTTTATGATGAATTCATCAAACCATGTATGATGTGTTGGGTTCATAAAATAAGACATGAGGGCAATAAGTGATAAAATATGTATAATACAATTTTTATATACAATGAGTAATACACATGAAATTCAGAAAATAAGGGAAATGATATAAAAATAAGCTTGAAATATAATTGCCACAAACAGAAGATGGAGAAAAAAATCATGTTATCAGTCTTATAAATAGTTCGTATGTATATTAACTTAGATTGTAAGGTTGATATTTAATTATTGTGTAATTTATGGTTGATGTTTTGTTATTGATAATTTTGCATTTTTTCTAATCAACAGTAAAATATGTTTGTTTAGGGAAATAGAAGGTATCCTTGAAATGGTAGCTTCCCATGTGACAGGGGATTGACTATGAGTTCTCCAGGATATGGGACAAGTCCACTGATAAGGAGGATTCTGTAAGTTGCTTATGAAATAACCACATGGAGTGTAAATATACCTTGTCCTCTTCTACTGTTGGGCCTACACTACATTTATATCCTTTTTTTCCTAGATGAGTTTTTGCCTCCACTAAATTATGTGTGTCTGAGAAGAGGCAGAATGCTGAAGCAGCCTTTTCCAAGACTTGCAAGCAAAGACTGTGCTATGTGTGCTGTGTTGGGTTTACAGGACAGTGTTACTCTGAAAACCAATTTTCACTGAGTCTCCACAGGAGTCTATTATCTTTGGTGACAGAGTGGTTCTTTGCTGACTCAGTGGTGAGAAAAGGAGATGTAGAAAAAGTCTGCTCTGACTAAAGAACATGCTACAATTTCAGGTTTGTTTTATGTACAAGATAAAAGGGAACTAGAGGTCATACATATACCTGTCCAATCTAATAAAAACCATCTGTGAGAAATAATTAGTATGGTTATTTTGCATTCCTTTCTGTCTTAGCTGACTCATAAGGTGTTGATGTCAAATGTGTGTTGGAATGATGGAATGATGCCTACTGGAACATTGTGGTGTTTAAAAGTCATGTCAGATTCCTTGGAGTTCAGGAAAATAACCAACATGCCTAGACTAAGGTGCATCTGTTTGGTCAGAAAACAGCTATCAAGGCATTTAGCAAAAAACTGGCCCTCTAATTTCCTTTTATCTGAAGGACATTCACAGCTTCATAAATGCTATCTCGTGATGGTCTAGTCCTATCTCCTTGGAGTGGCTATTGTTTTGTGAATTTCTCAAAGTCACTAGCAAGCAAAAGTGAGGCACCATTTTCACCAGAAATAATGCCACCTAAATATCCATTAGGCTTGGAGAGGGAAACAGTGTATTTTGCCAAGGCCCTTAGTACATTCGGAGGTAATTTTAGTGTGCAACAATACAGAGAACACTCTCTCCCAGATCATATGTCATCCGTCATCTCGTTATTTAAGTTCCCCAACCACACATCTCTTGATTAGTAGTGCAAAATTTCTTTCCTTTCCTTTGCAAAATAGTAGAGACAGGCATATCCATACAACTTTTATTGCATTTGCAGTCTAATAAGCTACTGTGCTGTATTCAGTGTGGTTTATCCAAAGGACAGTGCGCCATCAGTGTTCTCATTACTGTTAATGATGGCTCTATACTAGTAACAAGGATGGTACCTAGTCAAGGCCTTCAATACCGTGTCTCACCTGAAATACCTCTCTATACTTCCACTGCACAGTATTAACAATAGTTCCCACCTTTGGTTCAAAGTATTCTAATACAATAATAATTTCATTCTCTGTCTCTCTTTACCCACTCCACAACCAACTCAAGTCCCCAGAAATCAGTTCTAGGTCTCTTCATGTTTTCTCCTTTATCAGTAACATCCCAACTATACTACTCTCAAAAAATGTATTCACTTTATGCAGCCAGTCTTGTCCCTTGGCAGTTTCACAATCTTGCCTAAAACCTTAACTCTGAATATGCCTTCACTTACAAATTGGATTGCCAACTTAAATTGCACTATCATTATAAAAAAGATACATTTATGTTTCTAATAGAAACCATAACAAAACTAGATGCAATTAAGTTCACTTTCCTCTTTCTGTCCCATTAAGTGCTCCCAATGATCATGTCACACTTTTTTAAATACTTATTACTCACCAGTTATTATTAAAAGAAAGGAGCCTGTCACTTCTGATCTAAAATGATTACTCTCCATCTAGGTCAATACAAAATACTCAAAGACAGAAAATATCTTGCAGTCATGTCAGCTGTGATACTATATTACATTGTACACTGACAATTATAGCAAATTCAACTTCAGACAAACTACAAATCTAACTAAATAGGGCCAACCAATTCATTTTTTTCCTATCCACTATGCTTTAGAAGTTGATCCACTTCAATTGCTTTTAACCTCACATCATAAAGCTAAATTGCAAGATTCATACTGATTGACTCACATCTTCTACCAGCTATAACCTGATTATATGGTGAACATATAGTCAACTCTCTTATACAGCCTTCTCTTTTGCTGTAGCAGGCCCAACGTTAGGAAACTCTGTTCATGTGTATTTATTTTTTATTTATTTATACTTTGGTGATTGGGTTAGTCCCAGTGGCAGCTGGTGACTACAAATTAAAGGAGGACTGCAGGAGACAGCCGAGTGGGTGGGGCCAATGGGAAGGGGTGTGGCCAATTAGAAAGGGGGTGGGGCTATGCTCAAAACCACAACAACTGGAACTTTAATTAAATACGCTGCCCTGGGTGCCAAACAGTCATTACGAGATTCCAATCAAGACAAAATGAAGTGTAGAAGAAAAAAATATTTCAATGCATTGGCTACATGACAACTTACTTAATATCCAGATGGAAACAGGTTGTGAGGCATGAAAAAATAAATTACTTTTTAAATACATTACTGGAATGCCAGTCAAAATCAAAGTATAAAAAAACAAGCAGCACTCAACTCAAACCACTACTCCTTGCACTGCAGTTCTAATTATAATTTATATTCAGCTTTACAAAATTTCCAAGTAACATGCTGAAAGTAGCAATCTCTGTGATACCCCCACTTGTAAAAATGCTTCTTATCTAAAAAAGACCTGCTGCCTGACACAACTATCTACTTGTTTCATGGGGAAGACATGATCAAAGTAAAAAAATGAACAGCAAACAAGAAACAAGCTCAAGATAAACTGCTTACAGGATTCCTGCACAAGTTATGGACCACACATGATAGATTGGCATTCCGTTTAGTTTACGGGTAAGCCTGCAAAGATGACTGCAAGTCTCTAACAAATGTAATGAGCTTCTGAAAATACTGTAATCCTGTCCTTTTATTACAAATACTGTCATATGCATTTCAATACCCAAGGCTTATACACTATCTAGGTATGTAAATATTCTCGGCATGGCAACAACAAAAAGGCTTTCAATGCTGGTAATTCTTTAACAGTATGCTTATTAAAGCTTACTTGCATCTTACAATCTCCGACAAGCTTACCTGATGGTCATTAAATCATTGCTACTTAAGCAGAGCAACAGGGCACTGTGACAGCATGCATTTCCTGAATAATAAGAAGCATAAATCAACAGTATAAAAATATGACAGAAAACCAGAACATTCTGCAAAATCAAGTACAGATGAAAAGCCACGGTCATACTTGTGGTCTACCTTGGATGGGGGAATACTCTGCACACTTACACTGCATAACTGTTCCTTGCCTTCCTTGGACACATCCAGAGCCACTACAATGGGGAGTGGGGTGCAACAAGTATGTCACAATTTGAAATGTCTCTGGCTGACAGTGATGGCTCTGACACTCATACCTCTCAACTTCAGAGCAAGAAATCTGGACAAAGCCATACATAGAACTAGAAGTGGGACACAGGCCCAAAAATAAGGACAATTTTGAAATATTGCTCTTATTAACTTAGAACAGTAGTAGGTCTTGCATTATTATGAATTTTCTGAAGGGTATGAAATCTGAGACTCAAATGTCTGCCATTATTTTCTAACTTCAATCTTTAATGACTTGCCACTAATTTGCCAGAAAACCACAATTTTATGAAAAATAGACCAAAAATGTGATGCCAAAATATAAAGTTGCCACACAATACAGCTGGGAACCTGTCAAAAAAGGGACATCTTTTTAATATTAACACTGTTAACTTGAGCAGCTAACAAAATAAGAGCATCTACATGCATTTCTGAAATAAAAGTAATCTATAACTCTGATCATTACAGTTATATATAATTGTAAACCCTCCACGTTTTCTTCCAAAATTGCCATTTTGAGGAGGGATTATTAGGGGAGAGCAACAATTTGAGCCAAAATTGGGGACAATGGAGAGGTTTGGATATTCCTAGTTCTACAAAGCGATTTGCACATACCTCTCAACCTCTTAATGCAGGAAATCTGGACAAGGCCAAATATATTGGGGGAACGTACAAACACTACTAAAAATTGCTCTTGTATAAACTTAAGACAGTTGATAGAATAACAGGTCTTGCATTAGCATGCATTTTTCTGAAGGTTATGACGTCTGAAACTCAATGTCTGTCATTTAGTGACTTCATTCCTAAATGATTGGCTAGAAAACTACAAATTTTATGAGGAGCAAACCAAAAATAAGAAGCAAATATCTATTCATTCTGCAAAAATATGGACAACTGAGAGGTATAGTTCAACCAGGGCTGTCTGAGTTTGCTACCAGCCCTCACAAAATCATGGTCGAATGGAGCCTCCCCCCTGCAGCCATTCCAATGTCCTAGTCCTAGGTTATTTTGCCCCATTTACCATAAACACTGTAATGTGCATATTGCTTTACTTCTGCAATGATTTAGATTTCATTTGAAAGTTTTATTTTGCATTTTACAGCACAAACCCTAATAGATATCTGTTAAACAAAGCAATGCAGTCTCACAATGAAAATAAACTTAGCATTAAAAGTTATCTGCCCTTAAACTCACATGCATTGAAACAGCATTGAAACCCACATTTAAAGAAAATACATTTTGCCAGTGGCAGATAAAGATTAACTCTGGGCTGTTTTCAAAATCATAGGCCCCTTGAACATGAAGCATACACATGCTCTTTGATACACCTTCCTGACTGCATTACATTATATTCCTTGTACAATACAGTACAGTTGTTAGAGGGTATTTTAAATTTATTGTTTTGAACATTTTTCCAGTGAACAATGAATCATAATGCATACACCAATGACAAAACTGCCCAATTCAGAACATTTCCATCATAAAAAGTCTACTCAACCTTCTATACCTCTACCAGTGTCAGTAAATATGCACAATCTCTGAAGTAGTAAAATCCACATTAAAGAAATCTGTAACTAATAAAGAGGTTGCTGTTCATCTACAAATAAAGTGCCTGTTGCCCTTGAAGAATAAATTGCCTATGTTGCATGCATTAAAAAAATGATAAGCTAGTAATACCGTAATAGGGAATGGATAGCAAACTGATAACAGGTTCATAGTTACTAGATATCTTTGCCAAAAAGGACTGCAGCATCCATCCCCTTTACAACACAGTACAGTATCAGCAATGCATCTACCTACTGTGGGAGTAGAACCCACAGCCTTCTGCATCAAAAGCAAGTACACTACCTGTTGTGCTATTAACAATGCAAGTATACTTAGCATAAGCAGCACTAAACTTTTGTTCCCCTGCAGCTCTCAGCTCCTTGTAAAATCTACTCGACACTCAGTTGTATCTCTAAACTTTGCAGCACAAGAAATCGGGAAAAATCCAAAATTTATTGGGGGGGGGGGCGGACAAAAGGCCAAAAACCAGGGACACATTTTAAGCATTGCTTGCATAATGCTGGAAAGTTGCTAGAATAAAATGCTGTGTTACCACCATACATTTCACTGCCACATCTTGAAACAGTCAGAGCAACATACCACTATGCCAAATCAGCTGTTTTGTGAAAGAGGAAGATGGAAACTTAAATGGCTACCATTTAGTGAATTCAGTTCTCACCATAGCACAGCTGCCACCCTCTTAGCACAAAACACCTGAACAAAGCCAATGATGGGTGAATACAGCCCCCAAACATTCAATGAATTCAGGTCTCACCATAGCTCTCAACCTCTTAGCAAAAAACACCCAGACAAAGCCAGTAATGGGGGAATATAGCCCCCAAACATATTCAGTGAATTCAGTTCTTATCATAGCTCTCAACCTTAGCACAAAACCTGGATGAAGCCAATAATGGGGGAATACAGTCCCAAAAATAGGGACAAATTTCAAATATCCATCTTATACACTTAGAAAATTGCTAGAATAAAAGCTTTTGTGTTACCATACACTTTCTGAAGAATATGAAGTCTGATATTCAAATGCATGTCATTTGTTAACATTTGTTAACCAGGGAAGTCTGACTTGGAACAAAAGCTAATTTTTAGCAGAGGCCCAGGGAGAAACATTCCAGACAGACACATGTCTTTGTAAGATGGGAGGACACTAGAGGAAACAAAAACAGGGAGGGCATACAGACTCCACACAGAAGGTAAGGCACCCCAGCCAAGAATCAAACCAGAAAACATGCAGCTGTCAGGCAACAATGCTACCACTGCACCAATGCACTACTGGCTTTGTAAGGGCACAAAAATACAGAAACCACAGATTTTATGAGGAACAGAACAAGTATGAGGGAAAAATCTGCAACATTTTTACAAATGGTGGTGGGTAGGAAATTCGGGCTCTTGCCACCTAGGCCCAAGGTACAGGGTTCAAGCCTTATTCTCTACCTAGCATCTGGGGCATTTTACACACACACACACACACACACACTTTGGATAGGTCTGTTGCAGCACTAAATCTTTCCACAGCTTTGTCTGTTGGAGCATGACAAGCCTGTGAGATGTTCTTCCCCTGACGAGACTGACTGCCTACCTGCCGACGTTGCAGTCTGAGTCTCATCCCTTTCCAGTGACAGTCTATGCAGTTCCGGATATTGGAAATGCTGCTAGTGCAAAGGTCCGCTACTTGCAATCGTTTTTTTTTTATTTTCTTCTTTCTATTTTATTTTATTTTATTTCTTTTTTACAGCTGGGGGGGGGGGGCTGCAGTCTGGCAGTCCAATAGCACAGGCCACCCCTGGTTAGTCCCACTATGCCAATGGCCTCTTTACAGAGGCAACCTGAGGTGATATTCATACTGATTAGGGAAAATTTGGTCAGGGCACTGGGAACATCCCCTGCTCTTTTCAGCAAATGTCATGTTATCTTTTACATACACTAGAGCCACCACCACCTCAGGCAGATAGAAATAAGTTTAATGTTTCATCTGAATGACAGCACTCTTACTAGTGCAGCTCCTCTCTTTTTTTTCAAATATATTTTTATTAGATTTTTTAAAATATTTACAAATATGACATGTAGAACTTGTAAGGCACAGCAGAAGAAAAAATAGTATTGTCAAGGGTTATACAAACAGTTAATACAAGAGCTATGCAATTTGTAAAACAGCAGTTATTGTAATGAGTACCTTACATCTGATTGGATAAAATAACCGATAGCGTACCCCAAAAAACAATACTATTAAGGATGAAGCCTCCCTGAAGGAGGATGAGTTTAAACAGAGAATAAACTGTTATAATTAAGTAGAGACTTGGAGCTATTGTGAGGGTACACTTCCTATAATAACTATTTACACAATATAAGACTATTTGCAACATATTTACAATATATTTACATCATGGATGCCAGAGGATCTCACAGAGTAAAATAACATAAGACATTTTATAAAGTTTAAAGACAGATTGTATTGGTTACAGTATCAGATAGTTCTGGACCGGACATAGAATAAAAGAAATACTACCTGGAATGAAACCAAAAAAAGATTTTGCTGGATTTTACTTAGTTTGGATTAGATCAAAGAGATTTTTCCCAATATTTCTGAAAATAATCTCTTTTCTTTTTGTTATTCCTGCACAGTTTGTGTGCAGAAATATACTTTATTGCCATTGCCATAAAGTTTTCCCAAGTAATTGCTGAAGGGTTGATTCAATTTTTGGTAATAAAATATTTGAGAAGAGCACATACCGTAACAAGGACATGGTAACGAATACCTTTGAGTGAGTTGGGAGTTATATTAAGGCTCATGATTTGCAAAGAGAATGTGGTTTTCTCATACCCCATTTTTTCTAATTGAATTCTGAGGGAGCACCAGAATTTGTAGATGTTTTTACAACTCCCAAACGTGTAATATGTCTTCATGAGGGAGGGAACAGAAAGGACAGGTTAAATTTTTATTGTATCCAAATTTGAGTAAAACAGCTGGAGTATAGTAAAAATTATTGTTTATCATAAGCTGAGTGAAAATTAGATTTTTGAAGGGGTTAGATTTAGTGTATTGCTGATTGCTTCATATTTAGACTGTCTAGAAATTTCAACTTGTATGGTATCCCAGTACTTGGAAAACAAAAGTGAATGGTTATGTATGATGGTCAGCACAAGTTTTTAAGTATGTGAAATCATTTTGTTTTTTAGGGAAAGCAAATTAATGATTGATTGCGATAGTTGAATGTCTTGCTCCACCACTCTGTAACTAGAGAATTTTTGCTTTATAAGTGAGCTGAGTTGCCTTAAAATAGGGTCATATTTATTAGGGGCCCCAAATAAAGTTTTTACCTCTGTTGCATTTTTAGTACTATAAAAGTGCCAAACTGTAACCTTCTTGATAATAGGAAAGTTTGATAGGTCAATCATTTTATTACTAATTTTTAAATTTGGATTTAGATGTATGGGTTGGAGAATGGGGATTGTATTGTGCAAATTAATGGATCTCATCAGAGTATGAAAAATACGAATTTTGTGTTTTAGTGGAGGCAAGAACTTAGTGTTGTAATCACCAACCAGTGAGAGAAAGTGGATAGATTGGGGATTAATTTTAAATGAAAATATATAATTATACCAGATCTTGACCCATGTTGGGGACCAAGATTCGACATATGGGTCATAACTGGCTATTTGTATTAAGCAGCTAGTAGTAATTATATGATAATAAAGGCTGAAGTCTGGAAGATTTAAACCACCTTTGGTCTTTGGGGTAATTAGCTTCCTATATGATATTCTGGTTGATTTGGGGAATCATAAGAACTTTTTGATTGTGGTTTCTATTTTTTGGAAGAAGCTTTTAGGAATATTTAGAAAAACAGAGTTAAGATGGAAAAGGATCGTAGGCAGGATATTCATCTTAATCAAAGCTGATCTTGATAACAAAGTAAAATGAATGTTTTTCCATCTAGTTAGATCATTGTTTATTTGATCCCAGACTCTATAAAGGTTGATTTTCATTAGCTCTTGATAGGAGTGCATGAAGTTTATACCTAAATATTTTAGTGAATATTTAAGAGGGATGTCTGAAGGGGGGAAATAGTATTCTAAATGGTTCTTAGCATTTAAACGAAAACAGGATGACTTAGTAGGATTTAGTTTATAGTTAGCGAACTTAGAGAAGAGATTGATAGAGTTTTGGATTTTCTGGAGGTCTGTGTTAGGAAGCTCAAAATAGATGATGAGGTCATCAGCAAAAGCTGAGTATTTTGTTTCAATGTTATAAATTTTTGTGATACGGTGATGTCTTTTGTTTGATCCAGATAAGAAGAGGTTCAAGATATAAGTTAAAAAGATAAGGTGAGAGTGGACGTCCCTGTCTGGTTCCATTTGTGATTTTGATAGGATTTGATAATGTTTTATTAATACAAAAGAAATTAGAGGCATTGTTATAAAGCATCTTAATAGCATTAATGACCATATCAGGAAAGTTATAAAGTATTCCATGGTTAGATATAAAATGTTTAGATCAACATTATCAAAAGCCTTGGTTGCATCTAGTGTTGGTGCATATAATGGGTGATTTTTTTTTTTTTAAGAAACAGCATTAATGTATGTAGGGTAAGAGTATTGTCACAAAGTTGTCTTTGCTTCATAAATCCCAGTTGTTCGGGAGAAATGATTGAAGCCATAACTTTCTGAATTCTATTAGTAAAAATGGTAGATACATTTTTTATGTCTACATTAATAAAGGCAATAGGCCTATAATTAAGAGGGTTAGATTTGTCCAAGTTCGGTTTTGGGATGAAAATAGTTTTGGAATTGTTCATAAACTTGTCCATAATCCCTTCAGCTATGATATAATTGTACCTGTTTAGGAGGATTTTTGTGAGTTTACTACAAAATGTTTTGTAAAATTCACCTGTAAAGCCATCAGGGCCTGGTGCCTTATTAGGTTTGAGTTTTTTTAATAGCTAACGTTACTTCATTCAGTGTTATAGGGCTGTTTAAAAGGGTATTTTGTGTGGGAGATAATTTTGGGACAGAAAGCTCATTAAGAAATTCTCTGTATTGTTCGTTTTGAATTTGGGTTTTGGGATTGTAAATTTCAGAGAAGATAATCCGCAAATGAGTTTACAATGTCTATTTCTATACAGATTTTTCCCTTTAAAATTAATTTCCTTTATATACTTTGGTCCTTCTTTGATATTTATTAATCTAGCTAGAGTCCTGGATGGAGTTTGAGCCCATTCTGAGTTTCTGTGCAAAAGCTTCAATTCTACCGAAGAGTGGTTTTGCTGGTGAAAGGAATAGATTTTTTTTTTTTGTATTTCGTGTAATTTATTTTCCAGATCAGGGGAAAAACATTTTTGCAATTGGGCATCAATTGTCTTAAACTCTTTGGTAAGGTTGTTTATGTATAACCTTTCTTTCTTTTTATAATAAGATGCTTTTTGAATAAGTATTCCTCTAATGACTGCTTTAGCCGTTGCCCATTGTATATCTAAAGGGATAGTGGAAAATAAAGATTCAGATTCCAAATGTTTTAAATATTCATTGACCTCCTGCAATACATCATCTTTTTTAAGGATGTTACTATTTAGTGACCAAGTGGGATTCTTGCTGTCGTAGTTCCAGTGTTGATTAGGATTAATACAAAGTATCATATTTGAGTGATCAGATATAGATCTAGCCTCAAGAGTAAAGTTGTCAATTTTATTAGAGAAAGCATCTAAGATCAAAACGTAGTCAATTCTAGACCAAACTTTGTGTGAGGCTGAGTAAAAAGTGAACTTATAAGCATCCCTGTCAATAGTAAATATTAAGAAAGGGTCAACTAAGTAGAAACTATTCATCAAATCTTGAACAGATGCAGTTATTTGGGAGAGCTGTTTTCTGTTTTTGTTCGAACTATCATATGAGGGATCGATGAGTGCATTCCATTCGCCGCCAATAATGTATAGATGATTATGGTATTGAAGTAGTAAATTATGTATTCCAGTGATGAACACATGTTGGTTTGAACATGGGCTATACAGGTTTAAGAATAGAATCAGGAATTTAACCTGTGGGTATGAGCAGGAAAATAAACACCATCTGCCATTTGGGTCAAATTTGGTATTTAGTACTTCCCCAGGAAAGGATTTTTTAATTAAAATAGTGCCTTTTGATGCTAGGCTAACCGCTGTCTAATCCAGTTTCTTTTTTTGATATTATCCCATTGATCATTTGTCATATGGGTCTCTTGTAAAAAGAAAATGTTAGATATCTCCTGATAGATCAGGTGCATAACCAGCATTTTCTTTAATTTCCTGAAGACCGTTTACATTCCAGGAGTTCACCCTAATCATCTAACTATTGGGTCAAGAAATGAATAATTGTTTAGGTAAGTAGAGATAAGAGTTTTACTAGGGACAGTCCAAAAATAGTAAGTCTTTTTACAAACAACAGAAAATAAACTATAACCAGAACTGGTATTCTGGCATCCATGCATCTTACCTTAAATCCCGTGCCTAACCACCAGTCCCCCTGAACTAATTTTGTATGAAAATGCAATAGATACAAATAAACTGTTATTAAACATTTTTTGTATAAAAAGGATATTACATGAAAGAAGCAGGGAGACATAAATACTAACGACAATAGTCCAAGTGCCAACCAGCATTCACAGCTACACCCTCATGCCACTCCAAATACTAATCAATAGTAACATATGAGTAGGGAATAGACAGTTAAAGGCAAAAAAGAGCTTAAGATAGTTAATTAAGGAGAAAAAGAAGCAGAATCACAAAGCGGCCTAATATATATATATATATATATATATATATATATATATATATATATAGTGTTCTAACAGATATATAACTTGGAATTGTTGTTATGTAAATAGGCAGCTAAGGTCGATCTAATATATAATATTATAATTGTACATATTAATTGAGACTAACTCACTATATAGCAAGAATACTATACCTTATCACAGACAATAAAGACAAATGTTACTATAACTGGCATTTCCAAGGGTAACGGCACAATCAATAAAAATTAGATAACTGTTAGTATTAAAAATCAAAACTTGCACCTAATATAAAGTAAAGCAATGTTTAATACACCCAAAGTAATCAGCTGAGTTTGCAAAGCATTTGCTCTTGTGCCACCTGATGCTTAAAAAAACACACACAACCATATACTGCATCTCTATAAGTTTCAGGACAATTACAAAACTGTAACATGGAAATTCAATGAATTTAATTCAGAGCTTATTCACCAGTATAACAATTTAACTAGTGCTAGATATTTGGCAAACATTAGGAGAGACAAGAGATACACATATAACCTGTATTAACTATATATAACAAAAAGAACAAAATGCATTTTTAAACTTATTATATTGCTACTAACATTACCCTGACCAGTGTCCTTTAGTGTTCCTTCAGTTTTCAACAACTAAATGTACCATGAAAGTGATTACAAGATCCATTTCTTCATAATTATAATGTATTTCACAATTTTAGCATTCCCAGTAATGCATTGCTTCTTTTCCCACACTCTCTGACCCCGTGATGTCATCGGCTGACATTTTAGTTGCATTCTGGGTTATGGAATGCTAAAACGGCCCTGAAGACTTGAAAAAACCCTCGTGGAGCTTGCAGGCAGGCCTCGCTAGGCCTCAGATAGCAACACTGGTCACAAAAAAACAGAGCCATTGATCAGTGAAGGAATCCAAATGACAAAACAGCCGCAGGAGAGCCAGAAGATGTGAGAAAATGAACAGGACATATACTAGGGTATGTTGAGCATAGTTAGCTGCATTTCTTAGCTTGCAGAGCCAAGAAAATTGTATCAAATATTTATGATGTATCTTCTTCTGTCAGTGTTTACAGACATTACAGTAAATATAAGCTGCTTTAGCATAGTAGTATTTTTTAACTAGCCTTGTCCTAAGACTTAATTAACAGGTAGTCCCTTGAAGGCTTCATAAATGTTTTTTTAGCTTCATCCACAGAATGTATAAGGAACTTTTGATCATTGTAGTTGAAGGAGAGGTTGGCTGGGTACTTCATTTGAAACATAGATTCTTTTTTTATTAACAAAGCACAGAAAGGGGCTAGACCTTGTCTCTGAGCTTTAATGGGCTGAGGCAGATCCTGTGAAATTGAAATCCTGTACCCTCTCCATTCTTTGCAGCCATAAGAAGTAAATTGATATGTGCAGCGTTAAGGAGTTTTGCATAAATCTGTCTGGGGTTAGTTTCAATTTGAGCTCTTCGTAATACTCTGTGGACTCTTTCAACAGTAATTTCTTTTGCAAGGGTTTTATTTTCAGTAATATGCTCAAAAATTTCAGTTGGTATTATAGGCAATTGGGCTTGATCAAACTTTTCCAGAAAACCACATATTAAAATATTATTTCTCCTATTGCGAGCTTCTAAATCAATTATTTTTTGTTGTAAGTCACTAATAATTTTGTCATTTGCATTTACCTTGGTCTGTAGATCCTGTATCTGCATCAAGTTCTCTTCAGTTTTATTGTCAATTGAGTTGATTCTTGTTATGATTTGATCCAGGTTTGAACCAAAAGAGGTTAATTTGTCTGAAAATAGTTTGAAATCCTCTTGTAAGGGTTGTAATACAGTCTTAATGTCACCCAGTGAAAGTGCAGAGTCACCTTTGGATTTAGTAGTGCCTTTGTTCAGCTCTTGTGTTGATTTATTTATTCTTTGCCTCTTAGTTATTACATCCTTCTCAGGGGAAATTATAGAAGAAAGTTTAGTTTTTGAAGATGTAGAGTCCATGGATTCTTGCTGGCTAGCCATCTCTAAATGAAATATTTTTCAGGATTAGAATAAAGTTGAGTGGCTTAAAATTTCCTTTTTAAACTTATCTTATTTAGAACACAGTCATTTGCAGAGAAGGATTCCACCATGCGGCCTCGGCACTCCACAGAGTGAGTACAGGTAAGTACTTGAATAAAAAGTTTAAAGTTAGCTTTTTTTTCAAAAATGCAGTTCTAGATCATATCCTTTAAATGTATTTAAGCAAAAATGCCCCTTTCTTTTGACTTTTGATGCCAGATGCAGATTATTTTGAGCAGATAGAATTAGTTGATACAGGAGCAGCAGAAAGTGTGTGTTTAGTGCTCGGAGGCCATCTTGAACTCTCCCCTAGTGCATCTCCTCTCTTATGCTGCCCTGCAGCATCAGCATTGGAAAATTAATCTAATTACTTGGCATGGGAATAGAACTCATAGCCTTTTCTACCAACGATAAGTGTGCTACCTGTTGAGCTACTGAAATTGGATGCTAACGTTTTAATCTTTCAAAAAGTCATTAATAAAACACCTTTTTAATGTGGTAATCTCACCTGTGCAGCTACCAAAATCTAGTCATAAACTGCATTTCTAATCTACTCTGATCCTCTCAGTATCAGCATAAGTTACATCTTCACCAGGTCTGTTTATGTTTTATATGTTGCTAACAAAATCCAGTTTATATGTTCCTAATCTAATCCACTGATGCATATTACATCTTCTTATGACTCATTCAATGGTACATAGTACCCTTTTTCTCAATTTATATTTGATGTATTCATGTCTCAAAGGGTGAAAGACATTTGTCACCCATTCATTTCCTGGCAGAATGAAAATCCATCACAGAGGCAATCATACAGGCAGCCATCAGGGCTTTTCTGCTTAAGTCCTTGGCCCCAATGCATGTTGGCTGAAATTATCACCTGCATAACCACAGAAGCTGCCTACTCCATCCCTCAATACAGTTGTGTTTCCATAATCTTGTCTACAAGGGTAACCATTGCTGCTTTTGAAGAGCCAAGCTCCAGCTAACTTGGTCTATGACTATTGTTACCTGCAAGTCTCCACTTGTTTGAGAGAAAATTGGCCAAATGGAAAATAACCATTCCTCTTCCCCCAGGATAGCTGAGCTGGTGCATGTTGCTCATTCCTACCCTGTCCCATATGGTTCATCCAAGGCCTGTGCCAGTGCCTAAACTCAGATCATATGGCTCACACTCAGGGCGTCATTGCTCTGAACTACAGAGCTGGGTACTAAGCTAGGTATTTTAATTGGAGTTTCAGACAATAAATCAAATGTCATCCCCAGGAAAAATGTAATATACATTATTTTATTTACTAGATATGTTTTGGTTGTAAAGTCATTCTTTTGTTTTGTACAAGCATTTGATATAATGTATGCAATTTATTTTCCAGTGCATTGGCAATGTCCTAGCTGAAAGTGGATCCACGTAGCTAAGTCAGTTTATATCAAGAAGTGAATATAATGAAACTGATATATCTATGCTTATGTTGTTCTGCAAGCAAGACTGTACACTAGAACAGTGCCTTAACTGCATCATATTTTATGATAAAGAGTTGGAGCTTGAACAAGTTCTTCTCTCTGATTCTTTCCTTCAGCAAGGAGATTCAGTAGTGGATGCTAGCAGAGCAGATTGTTAACAGAACCCCTTCCACTTTAGGCTCTGGAAATAGCCACACTGGATCTGGGATGGGAACCAGTAGGGAATATCCTTCGGTCAGGGAGTTAGTTCTCCAAGGCAATTAGTTCACATCAGTCTGAAATATTTGTTAGGATATGTTCTTCAAGAAAAAGTTACCAAGGTAGTACTGTCTCTGGAGGTTCACCAGGACAGTGTTACTGCTGTATGATATGTAAACAAGCAGGAAAGCATTCTGTTATTTTGGATGTCTGTGGTTCTGTGGGACATTGTACTCACTGTAGGTTTCAAACTAATTTGGGTGCATATTTCAGATCAGAAGAGCATATGAGGGAACAGGTTGAGATGATCAGTGGGGTAGACCATAACTGGCAACAACATCTAGAGGTATTTTCTTTTATGGCATCAGCCTTTATCATCCATTGCTGTGACCACTTTATTTCAGAAGAAAATGGTCAGCTACCCAAGTTCTGAAAAAAACCCAAAAACCTCTGGATTGCCTGATAAGACAGTACTTATATACCATTTTTTTGTTTTATCACAGTGGTCAAAAAACCCTTTATAGGCTTAACCTGGGCCAATTGGCAATAGAAAGACAGCACTGTATGATGGCATTAAATCATAATTACATTGATAATCACAAATTACTGTGGTATAAGTGAGAATATACATTAGCAATACTAACAAATATGTGAAATAAAATGTTAATCCCAGACAGATGCATTATGTTATTAAAGGTAGAGTTTATTTGGCTAGATAAAGAAATTAGGTACCAAGCTGAAGAGAGAATGGAATAAGTAAGGTAGAGTAAGTATATTCTATTCAGAGATAAACAGAAATAAGGCCTAAGGCTGGAGTAAGAATGGGAGAGAAAGAGGACAGAGTGGGTTGGCATGAAGCAAACAATCCCAAAAACATGATGTGTTACTTATCTAAGGGAAGAATATTTCTTCAATGGTGCCATATAAGGTGTTGTGTTGATTTATTTATTCTTTGCCTCTTAGTTATTACATCCTTCTCAGGGAAATTATAGAAGAAAGTTTAGTTTTGAAGATGTAGAGTCCATGGATTCTTGCTGGCTAGCCATCTCTAAATGAAATATTTTTCAGGATTAGAATAAAGTTGAGTGGCTTAAAATTTCCTTTTTAAACTTATCTTATTTAGAACACAGTCATTTGCAGAGAAGGATTCCACCATGCGGCCTCGGCACTCCACAGAGTGAGTACAGGTAAGTACTTGAATAAAAGTTTAAAGTTAGCTTTTTTTTCAAAAATGCAGTTCTAGATCATATCCTTTAAATGTATTTAAGCAAAAATGCCCCTTTCTTTTGACTTTTGATGCCAGATGCAGATTATTTTGAGCAGATAGAATTAGTTGATACAGGAGCAGCAGAAAGTGTGTGTTTAGTGCTCGGAGGCCATCTTGAACTCTCCCCTAGTGCATCTCCTCTCTTATGCTGCCCTGCAGCATCAGCATTGGAAAATTAATCTAATTACTTGGCATGGGAATAGAACTTATAGCCTTTTCTACCAACGATAAGTGTGCTACCTGTTGAGCTACTGAAATTGGATGCTAACGTTTTAATCTTTCAAAAAGTCATTAATAAAACACCTTTTTAATGTGGTAATCTCACCTGTGCAGCTACCAAAATCTAGTCATAAACTGCATTTCTAATCTACTCTGATCCTCTCAGTATCAGCATAAGTTACATCTTCACCAGGTCTGTTTATGTTTTATATGTTGCTAACAAAATCCAGTTTATATGTTCCTAATCTAATCCACTGATGCATATTACATCTTCTTATGACTCATTCAATGGTACATAGTACCCTTTTTCTCAATTTATATTTGATGTATTCATGTCTCAAAGGGTGAAAGACATTTGTCACCCATTCATTTCCTGGCAGAATGAAAATCCATCACAGAGGCAATCATACAGGCAGCCATCAGGGCTTTTCTGCTTAAGTCCTTGGCCCCAATGCATGTTGGCTGAAATTATCACCTGCATAACCACAGAAGCTGCCTACTCCATCCCTCAATACAGTTGTGTTTCCATAATCTTGTCTACAAGGGTAACCATTGCTGCTTTTGAAGAGCCAAGCTCCAGCTAACTTGGTCTATGACTATTGTTACCTGCAAGTCTCCACTTGTTTGAGAGAAAATTGGCCAAATGGAAAATAACCATTCCTCTTCCCCCAGGATAGCTGAGCTGGTGCATGTTGCTCATTCCTACCCTGTCCCATATGGTTCATCCAAGGCCTGTGCCAGTGCCTAAACTCAGATCATATGGCTCACACTCAGGACGTCATTGCTCTGAACTACAGAGCTGGGTACTAAGCTAGGTATTTTAATTGGAGTTTCAGACAATAAATCAAATGTCATCCCCAGGAAAAATGTAATATACATTATTTTATTTACTAGATATGTTTTGGTTGTAAAGTCATTCTTTTTGTTTTGTACAAGCATTTGATATAATGTATGCAATTTATTTTCCAGTGCATTGGCAATGTCCTAGCTGAAAGTGGATCCACGTAGCTAAGTCAGTTTATATCAAGAAGTGAATATAATGAAACTGATATATCTATGCTTATGTTGTTCTGCAAGCAAGACTGTACACTAGAACAGTGCCTTAACTGCATCATATTTTATGATAAAGAGTTGGAGCTTGAACAAGTTCTTCTCTCTGATTCTTTCCTTCAGCAAGGAGATTCAGTAGTGGATGCTAGCAGAGCAGATTGTTAACAGAACCCCTTCCACTTTAGGCTCTGGAAATAGCCACACTGGATCTGGGATGGGAACCAGTAGGGAATATCCTTCGGTCAGGGAGTTAGTTCTCCAAGGCAATTAGTTCACATCAGTCTGAAATATTTGTTAGGATATGTTCTTCAAGAAAAAAGTTACCAAGGTAGTACTGTCTCTGGAGGTTCACCAGGACAGTGTTACTGCTGTATGATATGTAAACAAGCAGGAAAGCATTCTGTTATTTTGGATGTCTGTGGTTCTGTGGGACATTGTACTCACTGTAGGTTTCAAACTAATTTGGGTGCATATTTCAGATCAGAAGAGCATATGAGGGAACAGGTTGAGATGATCAGTGGGGTAGACCATAACTGGCAACAACATCTAGAGGTATTTTCTTTTATGGCATCAGCCTTTATCATCCATTGCTGTGACCACTTTATTTCAGAAGAAAATGGTCAGCTACCCAAGTTCTGAAAAAAACCCAAAAACCTCTGGATTGCCTGATAAGACAGTACTTATATACCATTTTTTTGTTTTATCACAGTGGTCAAAAAACCCTTTATAGGCTTAACCTGGGCCAATTGGCAATAGAAAGACAGCACTGTATGATGGCATTAAATCATAATTACATTGATAATCACAAATTACTGTGGTATAAGTGAGAATATACATTAGCAATACTAACAAATATGTGAAATAAAATGTTAATCCCAGACAGATGCATTATGTTATTAAAGGTAGAGTTTATTTGGCTAGATAAAGAAATTAGGTACCAAGCTGAAGAGAGAATGGAATAAGTAAGGTAGAGTAAGTATATTCTATTCAGAGATAAACAGAAATAAGGCCTAAGGCTGGAGTAAGAATGGGAGAGAAAGAGGACAGAGTGGGTTGGCATGAAGCAAACAATCCCAAAAACATGATGTGTTACTTATCTAAGGGAAGAATATTTCTTCAATGGTGCCATATAAGGTGTTGTAGTTATTCAGACATATTTACCTATGGTGTTAAAGTATGTTCATAGGTTCATAGGTTCATAGGTTGGTACTAGGCTATCAGCCCTAGGGCCTATACAAGCCTAGCCATAAGAATTCCCTGGCTATTTCTTCCCACATTATTTACTTTCCTGGACCCCTGTCTAGCAGGGCGACTGACGTGATCCCTGGGGTGAATTTCCTTTCTTCCATCCAATCGTCAAGGTTCCTCTTGAAGAGGTCCAAAGAGGCACTCTGCTTGACATGTATGGGCAATCTATTCCAGAGTCTGGGGAGTCTCTGGGTCAGGAACCTATCCCTCCAGCATGTTTTGTTTATTGTGATGACAAGGTTTAGATCCATGGAGCGTGTAGCTCTGAGGGATTGGGATTTCTTTAAGTGTAGCATGTCCAACAGCTCTGGGTTTGACATGGCCTTGTATGTTAAGCAGAGATCGCCTCTGAGTAGACGATATGCGACAGAGTATAGCTGGAGTTTTTTAAGGCGGTCAGCATAGGGCATCTGCTTTAGGCCTGTGATTCTTTTAGTGAGGTATTTCTGAGGCCTTTCCAGTTGTTGCAGATGTCTTGAGAGGTACATACCAAATGGGGCGTTGTATTCTATAATGGGTCTAATGAGGGATGAGTACAGTGGGACAATGACCTCCTTTTTTCTGGATGAAAAGCCCTTCGTGATGAGGTGTGCCACATAGAAGGATTTCCTGACTGTTGTGGCGATGTGGTTATCGAAGGTGAGACCACTGTCCACCTGTGTCCCTAAGTCTCTTATCGCACTTTCTGTGTTTAGTGTACTGCCACCTATATGGCAATTCATGGATACATATTTTTTCCCAAAGGGGATAACAATACATTTCTTGGCATTGAGCTTGAGCCCATGGCTCTGGCACCAAGCATCTGTTTCTGTAAGGCACATTTGCTGTGTCAGAAATCATCTTGTTCCTCTTTCAAGGTTCACTGTTTGGCCTTGTCAGATTTCTTGCCTTGTGAATCTTCCTTAGACTATCTTCCTTCTGTTAAGCAGATTTTGAGGGATGATTTATATCTTTAGTCACCCAGAAGAGTGTTTTGCATGGAATGGGTTATTATGAATACATTTTAGAGAGCCAAACCAAGTCACATTATGAGCTTACAAAGTCAGCTGGTGAAAATTGCTTGCACTTTAAAACTATATCCTTGTTAGCTATCACATCAGCAAAGAGGGCTCCCTGTTCATAGGCATTAATGTGTTCTGTTCCTCACACTGTATTTCATAAACATGGGCTGGATTTTACTGACTACCTAACATTCATGTCCAAGGTTATATCTGAAACTGCTTTGAATCAACAGATTCAATTGCCGTTCTTTTTTGATCAACCCTAGAATTCTAGAGAATAACTGTTCAACCACATGCATTTAAAGTGACACATCAAGCTACAATTATTTAGCTGAATTTTAAAGTCATAAAGTCCATTATTTGTTTTTTGTTTGTTGTGGACAGGTCGGGCATCCTTGAATGGTTTGCCAATTGTCATTCATTTGCTTATGATGATACTAGCAAATATCTGCAGATCCTGCTAGATTTTATTACACTAAAGGCATATCAGCACCTGCAGTTTTTGTCTGATGGGGATGCAGTCCGAGGGAATTGCAAGGCAGAAGTTTGTCTTATACATTCACTTGACGTCACAGGGAAAGATTTGTAAGTGCAGCCCTACAGAGTGGATTGTAGGGCACCACTATTGTCTGTATTTCTGTGCTTGCTAATCTGTCCAAATTTGAGGATTTGAAGAGATAGGAATAGTGGAAGTAAAACAGTAAAACTATTTAAGTACTCACCATAACAGTAGCTATGCAGCCTATTTCTGCCTTGTCAGGGTTTACCATCTATTGCCTTCCATTCTGCAGTTTATTCAGTGTTGTTGGTTTCATTCCTAATTATATGCTGAGGTTTGTTTGTGTGGCTGCTGGGGGGTATCAGTTACTGTACTGGCTTATCAAGTGGTCTATCAAACATGGACTGCTGACTACAAGTAGCTGTGATGTAGTTTGGCATGCTATAGGAGATGCAGCATGGACACATTATAACAAGTAGCTGTGATGTAGTTTGGCATGCTATAGGAGATGCAGCATGGACACATTATAACAAGTAGCTGTGATGTAGTTTGGCATGCTATAGGAGGTGCAGCATGGACACATTATAACAAGTAGCTGTGATGTAGTTTGGCATGCTATAGGAGATGCAGCATGGACACATTATAACAAGTAGCAGTGATGTAGTTTGGCATGCTATAGGAGGTGCAGCATGGACACATTATAACAAGTAGCAGTGATGTAGTTTGGCATGCTATAGGAGGTGCAGCATGGACACATTATAACAAGTAGCAGTGATGTAGTTTGGCATGCTATAGGAGGTGCAGCATGGACACATTATAACAAGTAGCAGTGATGTAGTTTGGCATGCTATAGGAGGTGCAGCATGGACACATTATAACAAGTAGCAGTGATGTAGTTTGGCATGCTATAGGAGGTGCAGCATGGACACATTATAACAAGTAGCAGTGATGTAGTTTGGCATGCTATAGGAGGTGCAGCATGGACACATTATAACAAGTAGCAGTGATGTAGTTTGGCATGCTATAGGAGGTGCAGCATGGACACATTATAACAAGTAGCTGTGATGTAGTTTGGCATGCTATAGGAGGTGCAGCATGGACACATTATAACAAGTAGCTGTGATGTAGTTTGGCATGCTATAGGAGGCGCAGCATGGACACATTATAACAAGTAGCAGTGATGTAGTTTGGCATGCTATAGGAGGTGCAGCATGGACACATTATAACAAGTAGCAGTGATGTAGTTTGGCATGCTATAGGAGGTGCAGCATGGACACATTATAACAAGTAGCTGTGATGTAGTTTGGCATGCTATAGGAGGTGCAGCATGGACACATTATAACAAGTAGCAGTGATGTAGTTTGGCATGCTATAGGAGGTGCAGCATGGACACATTATAACAAGTAGCAGTGATGTAGTTTGGCATGCTATAGGAGGTGCAGCATGGACACATTATAACAAGTAGCTGTGATGTAGTTTGGCATGCTATAGGAGGTGCAGCATGGACACATTATAACAAGTAGCAGTGATGTAGTTTGGCATGCTATAGGAGGTGCAGCATGGACACATTATAACAAGTAGCAGTGATGTAGTTTGGCATGCTATAGGAGGTGCAGCATGGACACATTATAACAAGTAGCAGTGATGTAGTTTGGCATGCTATAGGAGGTGCAGCATGGACACATTATAACAAGTAGCAGTGATGTAGTTTGGCATGCTATAGGAGGTGCAGCATGGACACATTATAACAAGTAGCTGTGATGTAGTTTGGCATGCTATAGGAGGTGCAGCATGGACACATTATAATCTCAGTCTTTGTATGTGGGTACTGCAGAGACTGAAAAGGTATGCATACCTCTTAACTGTCCCTGAATTTGAATAATATTCCTAATTTTGCCTCATATTTTTCCTCTGTCCCTCATAAAATTTTTGATTTTCTGGTAAATTGCTGAAGATTACAGTCAGTCATTAATGCCTGTCATTAGCATTTCACAGTTCCGTTGTTTAGGAAAATGCATGTCGATGCAAAACTGTTGTTTTATTAACTTTATAAGTGAATTAGAATAACAATTATATTTACCTCTGATTTGGGGCTTTTCTCTCATTATTTTTGGCATTGTCTATATTTTATGAGCAACGAAATTTAGAAGTATGATGGTATGGTTCATAATTGTTGGCAGATGTACATTTTCTAGGGTAATCACTGGAGGAGTGATGACAGACAATGACTAGAGAACATTCTGGCAGTGGTTTCCTATATCTTTCTGACTGGAACGTGTGGGTCTGAGTTCTCACTTTTGAGGACTCTGGCTCTGAACTGAAATCAAATAACTCCCTAAAGAGTATCTGATGGGTAGCACTGGCTGACCATATGACCCAACAACAGCAGAATGTTGAGATAGATACCAAGCCAGTATCACTATCCAAAAGTAATGATTTGGAGAGGCAAGGAATGGAATGAATATCTACAGGTTCACATAACTCATCTTACACTCAGCAGATATGGATGGCTTTATTATTTGGTTATCTCGCATTAGGCCAACTAAACACACACATATAATAAGCAATACAATTTGATGTATGATATTCAGGCAATATGGTGCCAATGGTTAAGAAATGTCAGATTATGTATAATTGATCTGTTTGGGTGGCATTTTCCAAATCAGTATGTAACATCTTACATGTTAAGAGTAGAATCATTAAAGTGCTGTATTTGTTAAACAGAGACAGTATTTGTTTCAAAATCCTTTGTGTTTTGTCATTTACCTTTGGTTGTTTGCATGTTATTCAGTACCTTCCTATCATCCAAACACCTAGTTGCAGAAAAAGTTTAAGAACTCATTGGGGTTCAATACTGCCAACCTATATACAAAAAAACTCTATTGTCACACATACATCAGAAAAGGATAAATACCATAAATGCATGGAATCACCATTGATTCATGGGATGTGATTTCCTATGAAAACGGCAAACATTGAGTTCACCTTCAGTGACTTGAACTGGATAGGAAAGACCCTCACCCAATCTGCACTTGATAACGTACAAGAAGCCCACAGACTTCCAGTTCAAGTATTTTTCTGTCTTATTAGTATTATTTGAACATGAAATATTTTTTGAGGCACCATGTAAGCAGGCATTATGTCTATCCTTGGGAAAATACAGATTTTTTTGGTGTCATTTTGCTTATCTGAGTTTTGCAGACAATAATTTAAATTAGTTTTGTAGAACAGTCATGTTTGCAAAATCCCATTGTTAATGTTATAATAGCACTTTCCCAACAGTACTATTTTCTTAAACTTAAGTGTTTTAATGATGATGTGGTTCTATAAAAGTTTCTACCAGCTTAAATAGTTCCTTTCTGAAAGTTTTGCCAAAATGATGTAGGCACACATCTACATTTACTGTTGTTTGAAACACTTCAGTTTGCACCGTTAATTAGTTTTGACAATATAACTAATTCCAGTTTTCTCTAGGAACAGTTAATTTTCTTAGAAACTTTACATGCAGGTGGTTTCTCTCTAGAAGTACTTCCGTCATTCACCATTTCCAAAGTAAATGCTTAGTGGAATGAAAAAATTATTTCCAGCTGCCACAGTTTCAATAATATTCAGTCAACACTTAAAACAAAACAATGCATTCAGTGCTTAACCACAATAACCTCATTTCAATCCCTTAAGGATGGAATACTTTGAGAACTAATGATCTTTTTGAGACCACTAATGAGTTACTTTTGAAATGTTCAGAATGCTTAGTGTTAGAAAATTGAGTCAAGCTGCAATGGCTGCTGGTTCAGTTAAAGTTGCTGAACTAAAACTACATCAGTTTTGCCAGAATGAGCGGCTTGCTGTGTTACTCAGACTTAAAGATCAGCTAATGAGCCATCTCCTCTATATCTGGGCTTTATTTGCCTAACTTTCAAATGTATTCTGCCTGTAGGTACCTTAAATAGAACAATGAACCTTGGCTTGTCTTGGCCATGGTTGATAACAGTGAAGAACAGGAATAATGTGCAATGCTTTCTTTTAACACTGTTACAGGCAGCATATTACAAGCATTCCCCAGTGCTTTACATCCCCTCCCCAAATTTGATGGGGCTACATGATTTGCATTTAAACAATGGTGTGTACCTGATTCAAGACTCTTTCTTCAGATTACTTTTTCTTTGAATTCTAATATAAATGTTGGTCTTGATCATCACATTGTTGGCCTTAACATTACAATTACAACCATGCAGTGGTTAACAAAGATGACAGAAAGTGAGATAGCTAGATAGGTAGGTAGATAGATAGTCTATAATAGATATTGTTAACTTACTTGATGTAACAAACCATTGTCAGTGTCAGGAAATGGCAAAATACTTTTAAATGACAGTTTATTCAAATTTCTGGTAAAGCACTATATGTAAAACAGATGTTAATCGCTGGGATGAAACTATGAAACTAAAATTTACTAAAAGAATGCTATTATAGTAAACTTGATGTTTTAGCTTGAATGATTTGTACCTTTAAATGTTTAATAATAGCAATCTCCCATGTGCGCGCGCGTGTGTGTGTGTATATGTATGTATGTGTGTGTGTGTGTGTGTGTGTGTGTGTGTGTGTGTGTGTGTGTGTGTGTGTATGTGTGTGTGTGTGTGTATCTATATATATATATATATATATATATATATATATATATATATATATATATATATATATATATATATATATATATATATATATATATATGCATACATACATATATATATATATATATATATATATATATATATATATATATATATATATACATATATACATATACATATATATATATATATATATATATATATATATATATATATATATATATATATATATATATATATATATATATATATATATATGTGTGTGTGTGTGTGTGTATAATTTTTTGTTGTAGAAACTGTGCCACCCATGCTTATTGGTTCTATTGTATCCTATGTATATAAATGAGTTAGCAGCATGACACATCTTTTTAACTTTTTAATTATGATAATAATTTAAAATAACAAATTAGTTATATAAAACAGAGACCTGCAAAAGACATCTTCATTTTGGGAGCTATTGCTGTTGGGGTCATGAGTTCATTAATTCAGAATTAACTCCATTTATTAGACTTTATGCTGTCTTCAGTAAATGGTTGTGTGTAAATTAGTAGTGCTGTTATCTTTTAGGGTGATTAGACCACTCTATTCTGCACCTCCTATTCCATCTGCTGTTTACAAGTCTTCTCCATAAGGCACTTGCAGCACTTCTCAGTGTGTGTGTGTGTGTGTGTGTGTGTGTGTGTGTGGGGGGGCATATCACTGCAGGTCAGAACCATCTCACATCATGTCTGTCAGGCATAAAGCTTAGTATTACAGACCAGCATTAAGTGTGGAAAAAGTAAATAATAAGCCTGCAACCAGTTATAGTTTGTAGCTGTTAGAACTTAATCAGAGTTTATTATGCAGTGTTGCTATACGCTAGTTACCTTACTCAACAAGCAGGTTTATTCTTCTCAGTTTATTGAAATATGTGCACATAAGAATGAGTGCATGTGATACACTGCCTTTCATCTTATTATATACCAGCCCTATTATGGAGGGCATACTCACACAGTATAGACAGATACACCTTTGAGAAACAGACCTGTGCATCAGTTAGTAAGTGTTCTGTGAACTATGCTATCCTGAATGTCACAGTGACCACCAGTTCAGTTTATTGGTCATATCAATGACTCAATGAGTGACTGTAAGGTACAGCATAGTTTGTGTGTGTGTGTGTTTGTGGGGGGGGGGGGCTGGCAAAAGCTTCAAATGCAATTTGTGTTCATTAATACAACAGATTCATGAAAAAACATTATATAGACCAGGAATCCTTGGGCCATTTGTAAAAAGAAGTGACTGAGGAAGTGAGAAAATATAAAGAACAAAATCTAGAGATTTTTGAAAAGTATAAAAACGAAATATGGACTGAGGAAAGAAAGAGAGATCTGATATGGTGCAATATTTATGCAATGAAGAAAGCCAAATAAAAAGCAACTCTACAGATATTCAAACCGACATACAGACAAAGGCATCTACTATCAAAACATAAGATCACAAAGAGGGAATGTAGAATAACAAATTAGTGACATAGAAGTTAAAAAATAGATGTTGAAGTTATGGAATACCTGTAAAGTGAAGGATTTAGTGTAGAAAGTCTAACAGAGGTTACATCACAGCATGATGAAAAAGCGAGTCCCCAGAGTAAGGAGAAACAGAAGGAGCAGGAGACATCTGAAGAAGAAATATGGACATGGGAAAGAAACATAGATTTAACATGGTGCAATATTTATGCAAAGGACAACACAAAACAAAGAGCACTACCAAAGATATTTGAAGAGAAATATAGGCAAAGGCATCCAGATATGGAAAATTTTACAATACACAAAATAAGAAAACAAAGAGGAAAAGTGAAAAAAGAGCATAAGTAACAGAGAAGTTAAAGAAATAGAAACCAAGGTTGTGCATTACTTGAAAAGTAAAGGATTTTGTGTAGAAAATCTAACTCTGATAACACCACAGCAGGATAGAGCACTTCATCCCCAAATAAAGGAGAAACCAGTAGAGCTGGAAACATCTGATCAGTTGCTATATGAAGATACTTTAGAACCTTCCATAGAAAACCAGTACAAAAGTTCAGCAGGAGTTGTACAGCAAGGAAAGTAATAGGAAACTGTGGCAACTCTGATGCAGTCATTGTTGTGGAGAGATAGGCCTGTGATCTCCTATATGAAAGAGCAACAGGTCACACAGGATGAAACTAAAGAGAATGTGGTCCAGGAAGATGCTCTGGAACTTTCTGTAGAACACTCACAGAAAGTGGGAAACAAAGAATGTCTCCTCAGTTTAGAAGAAAATTATCTAAGAGAAGATTTGCTTGATTTAATAGAGATGGACAGACGTATTAGGATCAATTAAACAAATAGATTACACAAAGTCAATAAAATCCCCAAATTTAGAAGTTTGATAAAACAAATGAATACAGTAATTTGGACCGTTCATAGACATTCATGTGCTATAACAGAAGTAAAGTGGATATATTGCTGTGCAGATAAATTAATAACGGATAAAGTCTTACCACAAAAACACAGGGTAGTAAGGGAAAGGAAGGGAAGAAATCAAATGCCATCAAGGAAGTATAGGATATAGAAAACTGTAAAGCAATTAAGACAAGAAGTGTCACTGTCAATAGAGTATAGAAGAGGGAACAGATCAACAAAAATACTCAGAAAGATAAATGTGATAAAAGCAATGTGTGGTATCAGAACAGATTAGGATCAATTGTACATTATCGCAAATAATAAGCTAAAAATATCAGCACAGGTGGAAAAACGTAGAAGATATGCAGATAAATATAAAGGAAAAGTGCAAAATAAACAATTTATTAATGACCCAAATAAGTTTTATAGGGAATTGGGAAACAAGGTAAAAGCAAGTGAAACACTGCCAAAAAATAAGAAATAGATACAGTTAGGAGAAATATTTGTGAAGATCCTGGGAAGCATAACAAAGATGTTGAATGGATAGAAGAAGTAAAAGCATAAAATCTGTAAACCAATTTGCTCTTCCTGTCCTAACCTACAGTTTTGTAGTGATTGACTGGCCCCAAAAGGAGTTGGATTGGTTGGACAGGAAAACAAGAAGGATGCTTCATGCTTATCAAATGATTTATAAAAGTCACTGTATGCCAAGACTATATATTCCCCATTCTGAAGAAGGTATGGGCCTATTCAAAATTGATTGCATGTATAGATCGGCAATCCTAATACTGTATGCATATTTGCTAACCTCCCAAGACCAAAATGCACTGAAAGTTTTAAAACATGAGGAGAATACATCTAAGATGACTTCCCTGCTTAGTTTAGCAGAAGCATAATGGTGTCAAGCGCAAATGGAAATCAAACCAGAAGTAGATAAAATCAAGCAGCAACTGAATGTGCCAAAAAACAAAAGAAAGAATATATGGTGAAGGATCAGATGAGATGGCAAGAGATGTGGAAAATCCATAAATATAGATGGAACAACCTCATGTTGACCAGGATAAAATGCAAGAATGATTAAGGAGAGGTGAATTTAAACCAAAAGACCAACATTTAATATTGGCAGCCCAAGATAATGCACTACATACAAGCTGGTTTACAAAGTCCATTGGACATGTGGGAAAAACAGACAAATGTAGGTTTTGTAAAACAGAACTGGAAACAGTTACACGTCTTGTTGCTGGTTGTGATATACTAATGACAGAAGTACTGTATACTGAAAAGCATAATAATGTGGCAAGACAGTTACACTGGGTATTGTGCAAACATTATAATACTGAAGTAGCTGAAAAAATTGGAAACATAATCCACTAAAGATTATAGAAAATGATGTTTATATCACGTGGGATCACTCATTACCAACAGTTCAAAAATAGATGTGAGAAAACCAGATATAGTAGTCCCTGAAAAGAAGACAAGAGTAGCATTGATCATTTAAATTGCTACACCCAGTGACTATGTTGTTTTTCTTACAGAGAAACAGAAAGTCATAAAAAACAGTACTTGCAGGCAGAAACAAGGGCAATGTGGAAGAAGGATGCCCATACAGTTCCAATAGTAGTATGAGCAACAGGTCTTATAAAAAAAAGAATTTACAATCATACTTAGATATGTTACCAATACATGTAAATCCATACAAATTGCAGAAGGATTCATTACTGGGCATATTGCAGGTGCTGCAAAGAGCAGTTCTGGCTAACATCAATAACTGAAACAATGCTAATTTCATGGACTTTAATCATACTTTGAATTAGTAATGGGAGCCATCACCATCATGGTATTAGAGACCGAAAGGAGAAATTCAGAAGAGAGTAGCAGGATTGCCCACTTGTAAACATTGCCTTATTTCAGACGGTCTATTTTACTACATGACTACCACAATAATTTTTTTAGCAGCAGACAATTATATAGAAGAACTTTACTGGAACAAGTCATGTTTGGTTGTGCTGTTAAAGAAGGATATTTTTAACTGGAAGGATACAGTCAATCCACTGTATGACAACCTGTACTAAAGCACATATTGGTCTGAATCACCAGAATGTTATAGTGAAAAGCTAACAACTCCCATGGCTGTGACAATGTATACTGCCTGTCACTCACCATATTAGTATTCATTTAGGATGGCTTTTGCCCTCATCATACTGGTCACGTTTAATTTCTCTTCTTCCTCAGAAATGGTCTGTTGAGGGGGCGTGGCCAAGGATGAACACAGGATAGCAGCAGATTTCTTCAGCTCCACCAATTTTATTACATTGACAGGAATTAATTACTTAAAAAATTAATTCTTGAAGTAATTTTCTTTCTAAATATGTTTGTTTTATATAGTTCTTGAACTATATCTAAAAAAGAAAGGAAATCTTAATAATATTCCTGTCAGAAATTACTTTGGAAATTTTCCTGTCAGTTTATCAGTCTGAAATGAGTTCCAGTAAGACAAATTCTCAAGACTCCAGCATCAAGAAAGAACTTCAGTCTCTGATAATTATAGTCCAGCAACTTACTGCTAAGATGGATAAAATGGATACTAAAATAGACACTTTCATAGAAAAAACTACAAAACAAATAGACTTGTTACATATGGACCTGCAGCAACAGAAGATCCAGATGACAGGCATAGAAGAAGCTGTGAATGACATGGAAAATAAAATACAAGAACAGGAAATCAACATTGAGTTTCTGCTGAAACAAAATACACATTTACAAACAAAGCTGGATGACCTGGAAAATAGATCTAGGCGCAATAACATTAGGATTTTTGGACTGCCAGAAAATATTGAAGGTAACAATATTACTTCTTTTTTAACAACATGGCTCCCTAAAACTTTAGATTTACCAGAAGCATCCTCTTTTGGTATCGAAAGAGCACATAGATCTATAGCTAATACTAACTCTAACAAAAACTATCCTAGATCAGTTATAGTTAGATTTCTATCATCTTTTGATAAAGAGATGGTTCTTAAATCTGCTTGGGCTAAAGCTCCTGTTAAGTTTAATGAGACAACTGTGCATTTTGACAATGACTATTCTTCCATGGTAATTGCTAAAAGAAAAGTTTTTCTGCCACTAATAAGGGAGCTTAAAAAGGCACAGTTTAAAACATACCTTCTGTTTCCTGCCAAGCTTAAAATCTTCCTTCCTGATGGTCCTAAGGTCTTGATGATTTAGACTCTGCTTTACTGTTTGTCAAAGAAAAAGGATTTTGGATAAAATAGAAGAAATGGAATGGGCTAGTTCTTCATTAAAGAGATTGGCAACTGAAGCTTCCTGGAAGACTTCAGAGAAGAAGAAGAGACTAAAAAACAAATGATTTGTTATATGTTTTTTTCTCTCTCATCATTTTAATTCATTATTAATCTTTTTGAATATAGTTCCTGCATTTCCAGAAAGCCACAAATATTTTGGAAAAGATTTAATCAAAGTTATTCTCTATGTGCAAATAAATGTTTTGTTTCATAACCAGTCAAAATGCCTGAGGATTTAATGGCAGGCTGTGACTTGATTTGTTTTTCTTTCTGAAAAAAGTAAGGTTAGTAATTTGATACATTTTTTTATCTTTACCTTTTTTTTTCCTTCTTCTTTTATTATTTTCTTTGTTTAAACAATGACATTCTATTTAGATTATGTAGTGGGTAAAGGGTGCGGGAGGGCAGGGAGAGAACAGCAATGAAAATATCATTAATAGAATAATAACATATTTATTTCTTGTAAAAGTTTATAAGTTCTTCAAATGCTATTTCTAATTATACTGCTTATGCTTGTTTGTAAATAATCTGTCATGCTTTAACTAATAATAATCAGAACTAAATAAGAGTAAATAATATGTTTTTTTTTTAACTCTATTAATATAAACAGTAAGTAACATTCCATTGTATATACTTCTTACAGCTTTCTCTTACATTTTTTTATTTCTGCCTCACTCCCTTTTATTTTCTACTTTCTTTTCTTTTCTTTATTAATATATAGAAATGCTTTTGACTGTGTGGGCACAGTGAATAATAGGATTTGTATGAAAATTGAGTTGGGAGAAGAATGCTGAGTTTTATTACTTGTTGGTAATTTTGAGTTTAATTTCACTTGCATAGAGGCTGTGATGATCTGTGGAATACATTGTGGAGGTTCTGTCATGTTTTGATGCATTTACACTGCTAAATGAATGTTTGTCACTAGTTTTTAATAAGTTTCCCGCCAAAATGTTAAGAGAGACAATCTGGGATGTGGGCTGTCTTATGCACAATGTCCTTGAGTTACCTCAGAATCTTCAAATCACAGAATTCTCACAGAGAAACTGAAAGCAGTTAGTATAAACATTGACAAGGTTATCACACTGACACACCACAGATTCAGGAAAAATACTCTGTTCATAAAATATGTCAGTTATAATGAGTTTAAATGATGTAGTTTCTTGTAGTAAGTAAATGACTTATTTTAGAAGGCATAAAAAATGAAACATTTATTTAAATGTTTTTGAAAATCTACTTAACAGCAGCATAATAATCTGTGTTAAAAATTTGTGTTCCAAACATATACTTTACTATAACTCATTTAATTCATCTGATTGACAAACATAAATAATCTTATAACTCTATTCTGGAAGAAATGTCATGTGATATATTTTAAAGCAGTAGGTAGGCATGATTGTAAAATCTGGTTACCAATATGTGTTTGCTGTGCATTATTTTGTATAAAGCAGACAGATTTATTCTAGGGACAGCAAGTAGGACAGTGCTCTACAAAGGCACAACTCAGTGAGATCAGATATATATATATATGTGTGTGTGTGTGTGTGTGTGTGTGTGTGTATGTATGTGTGTGAGTGTGATGGATTTTTTTTCTGAGAATCTGCATAACTATCTAATATGATTTATAATAATTTCTATTACAATATTTTACTCTATTGACAAAATGAATGTTTGCCACAAGTTTTAATAAGTTTCCTGCCAAAATGTTAAGGGAGACAATCTGGGATGTGGGCTGTCTCATGCATAGTGTCCATGAGTTTCCTCAGAAGCTTCACTCACAGAATTTTCACAGAGAAACTGAAAGCAGTTAGTATAAACATTGACAAGGTTATCACACTGACACACCACAGATTCAGGAAAAATACTCTATTCATAAAATATGTCAGTTATGATGAGTTTAGATGATGTAGTTTCTTGTAGCAAGTAAATATCTTATTTTAGAAGGCATAGAAAATGAAACATTTATTTAAATGTTTTTGAAAATCTACTTAACAGTAGCATAATAATCTGTGTTAAAAACTTGTGTCCCAAACATATACTTTACTATAACTCATTTAATTCATCTGATTGACAAGCATAAATAATCTTATAACTCTATTCTGGAAGAAATGTCATGTGATATATTTTAAAGCAGTAGGTTAGCATGATTGTAAAATCTGGTTACTAATATGTGTTTGCTGTGCATTATTTTGTATAAAGCAGACAGATTTATTCTAGGGACAGCAAGTAGGATTGTGCTCTACAAAGACACAACTCAGTGAGATCAGATATATATATATATATATATATATATATATATATATATATATATAGATATATATATATATATATATGTGTGTATGTGTGTGTGTGTGTGTGTGTGTGTGTGTGTGTGTGTGTGTGTGTGTGTGTGTTTATGTGTATATATGTTTATGTGTATATGTGTGTGTGTGTGTGTGTGTGTGTGTGTGTGTGTGTGTGTGTGTGTGTGTGTGTATATGTGTGTGTGTATATGTATGTGTGTGTGTCTGTGTTTATGTGTGTGATGGCTTTTTTTTTTTTTTTTTTTTTTAGGTAATAACGCAGGTGTTTCTGAGAATCTGCATAACTATGCAATATGATTTATAATAATAATAAAAGTGTAACAAAGGATTAGGGCGAAACACAGCTCTAAAAGGTAAGAAAATAAAATGTCACTTATAAATCTCATCAACCTCCAGTCAGCACAGCAAGTCCAAAAAAGAGATTTACTTCCAAGTTAAAAATCCATTTCTTTTATTACAGCAGGTACCAGAGTTAGCGCTTTCACCTTGCGGTTTCATCAGACTCACTAGTGAGTCTGATGAAACCGCAAGGTGAAAGCGCTAACTCTGTAATAAAAGAAATGGATTTTAACGGAAGTATCTCTTTGAACTTGTGCTGACTGGAGGTTGATGAGATTTATAAGTGACATTTTATTCTTACCTTTTAGAGCTGTGTTTCGCCCTAATCCTTTGTTACACTTTTATTAATATATTTATTGCTGCTTGGACTGGGCGTTTACCTTGTTCCATATCTTCTTCATTTATATGATTTATAATAATTTTTATGAATACAATATTTTACTCTATTGACAATAATGAGTTTAAGTAAATGCTCATATACAAACAATTCAAGATTTTTTTGGAAGCTGTTGATAGAATTCACATGACAGAAAATAGATGCATCTTAATGCATGTAATGTCTGAATCATATTAGCCAAAGTTTTTGATTTAAATGAATGTTAGAACATAATTTTCTCTCCTCTTGATTTCTAACATTAAGATTATTTGAATGCTATTAGAATACAAGTGTTATATATTACATAGATCTATATAATAGTATGAACAGTTTTTAAAAAAAAAAAAAAAAAAAAAAAGTTCATTTTAGTTTATATGATGCTGTTTTACCAAATGTGTAGTTTTGTCTTGATAGATAATTGAATTGAAAACTGTTAACCTCAGTTAAATATAACTAGTATTAAATTGATAAGGTGGTAGCTGAGGTACTGCTGCTTAGGGTAGGGGTTAACTTGAGTAGTAAATACTGCTCTAAGTTGGAGTTTTCAACTCAGGCGGATGCAAGGTTTAATCCTTACATTATTTTCACTTGTTCATTGTTATATGTATATAGTTTTGACATCCACAATATATTTTGTACACTCATTGTCACTACAAACAAAATTGAATCCTATACAAAATCCCATAAGAGATTTAATAAATACAGCTATATTTAAAGGTACACCTAAAAGAGGAGATGTAACATTATTTATCTAGTTATTTGTTATTTCGATCATAAGATTCTTGAGTTTTAAAAATGCCAAATGACATCTTTAAAAGGAATTTCTTTAAACATTAATGGATTGAATAATCCGTGTAAAAGGGCAAACCTAATAAGATACATTAATCTACACAAGGCCAATCTAGTCTTCCTGCAAGAAACCCATCTCTTGAAAAAAGATATTGATAAACTAGCCACTAATAAGTATACAGTATTGGTTAGTTCAGAGATCACTCAGAAAAAAAGAGGAGTGGCTATTTTATGGAATAAAAGTATGCCCATTCCTAAAACCATTAAGTCTTATCAGGATGACAAAGGAATGTTTTGTATGGTTACAATACAAATTAATGGGAAGACTTACACTTTAATTAATGTATATTGGATACCTGGAATTGGTATTAATACAGTGAAACATCATATTGATAAGATCATATCATTCTCTATAGGGGATATTATTTTAGCTGGTGATTTTAATTGTATACTACATGAAAGTGATACTACCACTATAAAGAAAAGAAGAATTACATCTAATGCAAAACATTTAAATGATTTTGCTAATTCTTATCATTTGAATGATATTAATAATCAGATAGAGTCAAAATCATTACCATACACCTTTTTTCTAACAGATACAAAACTTATTCAAAAATAGATAGGGTCTTTATTTCTAACCAGATGGTAACAGATTTAATTAATTCCAAAATCATTTCATGTCCTATATCTGATCATAACTCAATTGTTTTTGAATTCATGATAAAAAATACTCACAATGTTCAGATCAAAAGGATACCAGCATACTTAACTCAGCTAAAAGACTATAAAGAATATATACTTTCAGAAGTACAACATTTTCTAGACATAAATAATACTCCTGAAGTCTCCATTGTCTATGTTTGGGATGCCTTAAAATCATATCTATATGGACAAAGTATCAGATGGTATAATAACAAAAGGAAATCTTGGGATAAGGAATTGTTAGATATTCAAAGTAAACTGGACTCATAAGCATAATAATAAAGAAAATATTATGGACAAGAAAGTTATTGAAGAAATAAACAAACTAAATGAGAAATACAAAGAAATTTTAACTCATAAAGTTAAAATAACTTTAGAGAAATACGAGTTTTTGTCTTATTCAATAAGCCCCAAATACTTACATAGACTTAAAAATAAAACAAAAAGATTGAATAAACAAAACCATATCAAAGAAATCTTTTCTCTAAGGAAAAAGAAGAATGTTTCTAGTATACCAGAAATACTGGACAAATTTAGAAATCACTTTCACAAGATTAACCATAACAACATTAACATGGAACCTAAAGATAAAATAAAGGAGTTTATAACCACAAACATGAATAAAAAGCAATAAACAACAGATTAAACTATTGGACAAGAGTATTTCATATACAGAAGTTATTACACAAATAAATAAGCTTAAATCAAACAAAGCACCGGGTAATGATGGTATTATACCAGAGATATATAAAATCCTTTCTAAAACTACATATTCATTAATACATAAGGTTTTTATTCTGGCCCAAACTGAGTTAATAAACCCCCATCTTGGCAATATACATTTATTTCACCAATTTTAAAACCTAATAAAGATCCAACTAGATGTTCTTCATATCGACCCATCTCATTACTTAATGTTGATTATAAAATGTTTATGAGTATTTTTGCTGATAGATTGAAGACAATTATCCCCGACATTATAGACATAGATCAGACGGGCTTCATTGTAAATAGAAATACTTTTGATAATATAAGAAGAACTTTAACATTAATTGATTTTGTAAATAGGAAAAAGAAAGATTTAACACTTATTAGTCTTGATATAGGTTCAGCATTTGATTCAGTAAGTTGGGGCTATCTGTTTACCTTACTGAAATGCACAAATTTCTCTGATGCATTTGTAAATTTAATTGAGCATTTATACAAAGGAACGCTGGCTTATATTAAGGTAGGAACATATGTTTCACAAAAAATACCCATTCTTAAAGGTACAAAGCAAGGATGTCCACTTTCTCCACTATTATTCACATTAGTAATGGAGCCTTGGGCTAATTTGATTAGAAACAGTACTGACATAGAGGGTTTTGAAATAGAAGAAAATACAACATCAAAAATTCAACTTTTTGCAGATGATGTTCTAATTACATCAGCAGGATCTAATTCTTCTATGCAGTCTTTATTTGATAAAATGATGAATTTTAAAAGTATTTCTGGTTTAATATTCAATGAAGAAAAAACTAAAATACTACCTATATATACACGAAAAAATACTCTCATTAGTGATTTTACTAAATATGTACCCAACTCAGGTCAGATAACTTATTTAGGTATAATACTATCTAAAGATATTAAATCTATTATATATAATAACTATAATATCTGTTTTCTTAATATACAAAATCTTTTTAATACCTGGAATAATATGTTTTTTACTATGGAGGAGAGACTTACAATTATTAAAATGATAATATTCCCCAAGATTTTATACTTAATACAATCAATAATACTTTCACCTACAAAAATAACTATCAAGAAACTGAATACACTAATATTAAATTTCTTATGGGCACCTAATAGACCTAGGATTGCATTAAAGAAACATACTAATAGCTGGTCTCAAGGGGGTATTTCTTTTCCAGACTTTAATTTATATATTATCTCTTCTATTATAAAAGTTATTACCTTATTAATAGATCAGTCATATGTCGCAAAATGGAAAGATTATTGGGAGCTAATTAGTATGCACTTCATGAAAATCTCCTTAACACATAAAAATATGATTATAAATAACTCCATGTTGTGGTTGCTAAAGGAATTTTGTACTTCACCTATTACACCTAAACATATGGTCTGTTACCCATTAAATATTATTATTAGTTATCGTAACTTTATATTCATGCACCCTAAGTATAGGGAATGGAATTTTATTGTATTCCCTATAATTTATACTCAGGGTATGCTTATGTCATCTACTTCTGAAGGAGCTCATTTAGCTATAGATAATAATCTAAAGTACTGGTATCAGCTGATATCTGATAATAAAGTTAAAATCTAGATTTCTTAAAACAAGAATTTGATCTAAGAGAAACTTGCTGGTTAGAGGTTCAGATTTTTAGACAACATCTCATTGATAGAATAGATCTAATGTCTATAACAGTTAAAGAATCTATTCCAAAACTGATTGATTACTTGATAATAAATTTACAGCATAAAGTTTCTGATAAAGGTAAACTTTCATATATACATAAAATTATCAGACAAGAAACTTTTACAATGTAGATTCATACTGGAATTATTTCACCTCTATTAATGGGGACCCACCAACTCAACAAGATAAACAATATATATTGGAATCTGCTTATAGAACTACATCTTCCATTGTCTGGAGACTTTATACATGGAAATTTTTACATAGATCTTTTATACACCTTTGATGATGAATAAAATTAATAATAAAGATAATCTATGTAAGAGATGTAATGTAGAAATTAATGCTGACTGGGCTCATATGTTTTATGACTGTATGAAGTTGAAAGAATACTGGAAGTCAATTAATGAATTTTTGCAGGCTCTTTTACAGATAATTTCATTATTTCTAAGTCTCTTATATTATTCAACACACCTGTACCTCAATGTGTTAAAAGATTAAGCTTCCCTTGTTATGGTCTATCCTAGCAGTGGCTAGGAAAATAATAACTAGAAATTGGATTTCAGATACACCTCCTTCGTTCAATGAATTTAAAAATGTTATGAATATAATGTGTCATATGGAAATAAGCACAATTAGAATGAGAACAACTAGAAAAACATCACATTTTATTGTATGGGATAATTTACAAAATTTGTTAAAAAAATTCTAATTTCAATAGCACAGTATTTTAGTTTAATTAATTGATCTGATTGTAGTGGATGTCTTTGTAAATACTTTAGTTGTTTTGTTGAATATTATAATAATACCTATTTTTAATTATTTGTATAAAATTGTTATGATATTTCTCTTATATGTTAAAACAATAAACTTGTTTTGAAAAAAAAAAAAAAAGAAATGGTCTGTTGAGATAGTGCAGTCATTACTAGCTGACAGGCATCACATAAATCAAAATATCAAGTAGTTTGCCTATACCTTAGATAGTATAGTGTCTCCTCCATCTTCTTTAAGTCAGATATATAATTATTTGTATGGGCTTAGCAAAAAAAAAAAATTGTGGAAATAAATTCCTATTTATTCCAACTATTTGCTCTGGATTATAATCCAGGTTAAATCCCTCATGAGTACTGCATCACTGATAAAGAGTAAAGGATTATTCTTGACATATACTTCATGCAACAAATAATAATCCCCACAGCTGTGAAGTGTACAAAATGAAGAACAATATGCAATGTCAGTGGTACAAAAGGTAGAAAACTCATATGTGGTGCTGAAAGACCAGAAGTTTGTGGGTTGTATTCCTTTTTCAGGTGATTGTATTGCTAATAAGGCAATGCAGCATAAGTAGGGCACTGCACTCCAGAGTGTGTCTTCCTTTGAATGAAATGTTAAACAAAGGTGCAGTCTGCTTGAGTTGGTGATCAATCAGGTGGATGTAAAACATCTGATGATACATTTTGAAAAATGTATTGGGAGTTACATGATGCCTTCGCCAAATTTACCCTTGAAGTAGAAATGCAGTTGAAAAGAAGCCAGTAGCCTAGTGGGATTAACCCTGTCAACAAAGGATACATAAATAAATTAGCTGTGGTACTTATTATTTTATCCCTGGTAGTTGAGTGTCAGCATTAGTGCTACTGACGGAATGTGTACTCTTGTCTTCAAAAAAAAAAAAAAAAAATATATATATATATATATATATATATATATATATATATATAAAGAGAGAGAGAGAGATAGATGGGAGCACTTTATAAGCTCGAAATGCTGAAATGTTGAATTTCAGAAGCTCAAGCTCATAAAGTGGAAGGATCGAAAGATCGCAACCCCAGAAGTGCGAAATTCAAAATCTCGAATGCCGGAGATTTTGAATTAGCGGTTCTGGTGTTGCACTGTGTTTATGGATTCAGGTAAGTGTTTATGTTTAAGGGTGTTGGGTAGGGGCTGTAGTGTGTATTTGTGTGTGTTGTTACTGTGATGTGTGTGTGCGAGAAGAATGTAGTTTGTTTGGTGGTGTTTCATGTGTGTGTGTGTATGTAGTGTGACCTTGGAGTTAGAATATTAAAGTAGGGGGGGTGTGGGGGTTGCAGGGGGGCTTGCTCCCTGCATATCATAAGGGTAGTTGTGTCTACTTGTTTAGTTGTGTGTGTGTGTGTTGTATTGGTGTTTGAAAGTGTTGCAAGTTTGAATTTTGCAGTTTTGTGGTTTCGGGGTTTAGGGTTTTGTGGTTTTCTGGTTTCAGGTTTTTGGATTTTCCACTTTATGGGCTCGAGATTCTGAAATTCAAGATTTCAGAATTTTGAGCTTATAAAGTGAATCCATATAGATATAGATATAAAGATATACATGATATAGATATAGCTATAGAAATGCATATTTGTATATGTGGTGTGTGTGTGTGTGTGTGTGTGTGTGTGTGTGTGTGTGTGTGTGTGTGTGTGTGTGTGTGTGTGTGCATGTGTGTGTTTTTTTCCAAGTTAGAGTAAGGTCCAGTTAAGAGGATAGACTTAATGTTGCATGTGTGTGATGGTGTATGTGAAATGTTTGCATGAGTGTCTTGTGTAGTCAAGCTGCAGGGTGAATCCCCTATGTGCATCTTTAATCTAACCATAACCCTGCAGCTGATCTTAAACCCAACTCATTACCTTACTAAAACCCCTTTCTCTAATAGTATAATTATTCATGCAACATATTTCTGAAGGTAATGTTAGATTACAGTTTTTTTTAAGTTCACTGAGTATTCATTTGTTTCCATCTGCAATCAGTTTAGTTTTAAACATTTCTTTTAGTTCTAACTTGCCTAAATTGGTGTAATGTGGATTGATGTTTCTTTTATTTTTTAAAAAAAACTTTTTTTTGGAATTTAGATAACAAATCAATATAACAATTAAATATACAACTAATGAAAATAAAACTATATGCAAAGTCCATAACAGAGGCAATTCTAAGTATTGTTAAAGTTTATCTAAAAGACCTTTAAGTTTTAACCATGACAGTTCTTTATGTGTAACATCTGAAGTGATTGCATTAGCAGTTTGTATTTCCCTATTACAAACATTTTTTGCAAAATAAATAAATTCTGAAAATGAGAGGATGCTTTTACATTTCCAATTTATTGTTATTCCTTTCCTTGCAATAGCAAGAAGAGACCAAATGAGAGGCACTTGTATTCTTGGAATTAAGTTCGGGATTGGAGCATTAAATAATAACAATTCATTTGTTATATCACAATTATCTGACCACAACACCTTATTGAAGTTCATGAAATCTAATCAAAATGGAGTAACCATTTTACACTCTAAAATCATATGAATCTAATTTGCATTTAAAGCTTCATCACTTCTCCAGCACTTAATATTGTATTTTTTATATAGTAAAGCAAGTTTGTGTGGAATATAGAAACTTCTATGTAAGTAATTCCATGCAAATATTTTTCAAAAAGGAGATGAGGTTGTATCATTAATGGATTTAAATATTAATGTTTTATTAGCATCTGAAAACATTTCATTATTAATCTTTGTGGAATAGTTCCAAAAGGACATATCTACAGTCAAGAATTCAGATCTCAAAATCTTATATATTCTCAATAAAGACGATTTGTATTTATTTTCTGAACACCTGATTTTAAGAAAGAAGTCTAAAATCTTAGGAATAACTCTATAATGATAACTGTAACTCATTACTGAGAAATTCTGTAAAAATCCGAATATTTAAACAATTATTTTGCCTTGTGTTGTATCTTGCCAGAAGACAGTTGGCTTCATGTAATTTATTATTATTCAAAAACTGATGCCAATACTTTAAACCATTTTCTTCAGTTTCTTTTATTTTATGTAGATTAAAATAATCTAGACATCCTTCAGTGAAAGCAATTGGAAACATTAAAACAACACATTTTTAGTATGGTAATTACTATGTATTATCTTTCTAAAGTTGGATAAAATATAGTTATTGAAGGGAGTTTTTCCTGATAATAATGCTAAATTATTTTATGACCTAATATAATATATCTGTATCTGAAAGTATATTATTATTTACTTTTATATTATTAGTTGATAGTAAGATGGAATTATGAATGATTTTCCAACCTGATGTATAGCTAGGGATTAACCACTAACTTATTAAATTAATAACTAATTTAGCATATAATTCAACTTTAGTAACCCAATTCCACCATCCTCCCAGTTTCTAAAATGCCAGTCAAAAGCTATTCTTGGTTTTTGTGGGTGCCATAAAAACTTAAGTAATAAAAATGTATTTATTTAATTATTTTTTTAGGTGGAGAAGCAATTGAAGGTTGCAAAAGAAATATAATTGTTGGTAATATAATCTTTATCATATTATTTCTATGATCCATTGTAAAAAAACATTTTATTCCAATCCACTAAATGTATTGTATTGAGTAAACATTTATAATTTATCATTGTAGCTTCATGCCCATTGGATTTTATAGTTACACCTAAATATTTCAATTGCTGATTTTCCCAATCAAACTCATTATGTTCTTAATGAAATACTTATTTTCTTATTTATCAATAAGGTTTCAGTCTTATGATTAAAAATTAAAAATGACATTTTCTCAAATATTTTATGTGTTAATGATATGATCTAAAGAGGAATCAATATATCCAATTATCAGTAAAATGTCACCAGCAAAAAGTTATATTGTAGCAGAATAGTTTGTCTATATGAAAGCCTTTTATCATTGAATTTGTTCTAATAAAATTCACAAAAGGCTCAATTGATAGAGCAAATAACAGAGGCGACAAAGGGCAATCTTGCTTTGTGCCTTTTATTATTGTAAGGGGACTAGATAAAAAGATCCAATTTTAATATATGATATTGAATTCTCCTATAATCTATTAATTAAACGAATAAAATATGCTGAAAACATATATTCTTTTAGTACTTTAAACCAAATATCTTTAATTTATGGAGAAGAAAGCTTTATCTAAGTCTAAACTTATGATTGAAAGCTCTTTCATTTTCTTATTGGCTATATCAATCAATGGGAAAAGTTTAATGAAATTGTCTTGAACTTTCCCATTTAAAATGAAACAATGAAATGTGTCTGATCACACTCAATAAGTATAGATATCTTTTGATTTAATGTTTTCACAAAAATTAAAATAAATATTTTGTAATCAACATTTAGAAGCAAGATAGGTGTATAAGAGGAACATAACTTTGCATCTTTATCTTGTTTCAAAATGGAGGAAATCACAGTGTATTTCCATGAGGAAAATGATTTTAATAAAATTTGGAAAGTATTATCTGGAAATAATGTATATATCTCAGGGATTAATCAATCTAAACCAGGAGCTTTATTATTGTTTTAGATTTTTAATTTGATATTTTAATTCCCTAAAATATATTGATTTATTTAATTTAATGTTTTGTTCTTTTTTCAAATTTTTCTTCATATTTTCTTTCAGAAAATTATTTAACAGTTCAAAATTCTACATTAGAGCTGGTCTTATTTACTGCTTCATACTGTCTTTTGAAGCCTTCTAGAATATCCTTTAGATCTGTCGCACTTTTAATTTTATCTCCAACTTTATATGTAACTTCTTTGGCATGGTTAGTACTTTTTTTAATCCTTTGAATCTTACTGCTAGTCTATGTAAGCTTTTTGGGTTAGCTGAATATGATTGCAATTTAAGATTTTCTAAATTTGTTGAGACTTTGTAATTCGATATATCAAATTTTTATTTAACTTTTTCAATTCTGTGTTTGTATTAATATAATTGACTTTTATATGTAGCTTTAAATTATTAGTTTTTGTCTGCAAGTTAATTCGTTATCCCACTCCTTTCTTTTATTTAAATACCAACTTTTGACTCTTCCACATAGGTATACATTCAATGTGTCCCACAAGATGACATCATAAGTTTCGTTATTGTTATTAAGTTCTAAGAACAGGTTTAATTATTTTCAAAACCAATCTTTGAACCCATTAATTTTAACCATGTAGGCTGAAATTCTTTGCCAATAAATCAAATCATTAGGTTTGACATTAAAATTAAAAGCGATAGCATTGTGATTGGATAAAGGACAAGAAATTATTGGCACTTCTTGTATGTTACAGAAGAATTTCTCAGAAATTAAAACTTTATAAATAACTGTATACGCTCCAAAACCATATGAATAATGCATGTATTTTAATGAACTTGGCAATTTTATTTATAGGTTTATAGGGTCATAGGTGTTTACTAGGCTAACAACCACAAGGGCCTTTTTAAGCCTAAACATGCTTCCCAAATCTCTGACAAGTTCTGATACCCTTGATAAGTGTAAGCATGGGCCTGGAAGATGAACCATTTTCAGGTTACCTGTGTCCATTATTTATTTATTTCATAAATATCTTTTAAATTTATGGCATCAACAAAATAATTCATTCTTTTAGCAGCACCTGATAAAGCGGGTTTCTTATCTTTAGTAGTGTCTCTTGTAGAAAGAATACAGTTAAAATCACCATCTAAAATAATCTCACCATTTGAAAATGAAGAAATTATATCTAAATACTTTGTCTCAGTTTTAGCAATAGCAGAAATCCAATATATATTATCGAAAATTAAATATATCTTATTTATCTCCAGAATCACTAAACTCAACATTCCATTTTTATTAGAATATGTATTAATTCATTTAGGCATTGTCAATGTTTTCTTCCATAAAATCAGAGTGCTTCTCCTCTTGGAATGGAAATTGACTCCTCAAATATATAGTAATCTTTGAAGTTCAGTCTATCTAAATCTTTCTTTATTAGATGAGTTTCTTGTAAAAAGGCAATATGAACTTTATTTTTAAATATTTTATTAAGCTACATCTCTTTATAGAGTTATTGAGGCCATTTACATTTTATATAATGCATTTATAAATAGACATTTTTAAGAATATATTAGAATATAGTAAATGCTGTTATGGACATAAAACAATAAAAATATTATAAAGAAAAACAATTTACACCCCCTAACATGGAATAAGTAATTCCAGGTTTGATGACATAATCATTTAATCGATTCTCATCCATCACAAAATCACTAGTCTATCACTGTCTAGGCCTATTATAGTTAAATTAAGTAAATTAATAATAAATAGCTTCTCTCTTTAGAACATTATACTAATTAGTGAATAAGTCTGAAATATTATAAATAACATAGCAATTGTAATATATATTTTCTAATTTATGCTCAAAATATTAAAATGTATATCAATCAAATAGTAAGTTTTAGACTTATTGGTATTCAGTTGAGATGATAATATGTAATATTGTATTCTCTTATTTATATTCTATATTGGAAGAAAAGAAAAAAGAAAAAAATCAGTATAATCTATACTTGCAAACTATTTTAACTACAACTTATGTTCATCTAGTTGTCATAAGTATTTAGTATTATTTTAACAGATCAATATGATTAGTTATTAACTTTATATACAAGTTCCATAAGTTACAGCTTTACAAAGTAATTTGAGTATAGTTAAAGTATAGTTAGTTACTCCCTCCCCCACAATTCAACATTAATTAACTAATTCTAAAACCTATGCTTCCCTCTAGCATTGTAAATTACATCAGCTATATTCTTTGATCCCTCTAAATTGTCAGTTCTATAGTTTTAAATCTAAATAAATGAAGAAATGAGGTTTGGAACAGACCATTTTGTCCTGTGACATCTTTAAGTTGGGGCTAGATACATAGATTAGCAGGAATTAAGAATAAATGGAGGATAGGGTTAAATGGGATGGAGGGATGTTTAGGAGGAAATAAGGTAAGGGTAGGGTGGGGCTTAGAGGGTTTTGTCAGGTGCAACTGAGGTAGGAATCACATTTTTGGCGTGAACTTGCCACAGCAAGTATGACGTCCATGCACGGTGCAGTAAGTAGGCCTTAGGTTTGATAGAAGGGGGTAATGTTTGGTAAGTAGTCATGATTAGTGTGAAGTGTTTGGGAATGACATTAGGGGTGGTAGTTGGGTGTGGAGTTATTAGTTGTTATAATTTTGGTTGACATAGTCTGATGTGATAATTATTAGTGGGTATATGATGGATAGGGCAGCGTTATTTTGGTGGGCCTGGGTTTCCTGTCATGTGGTGGGTGTGGGAAGGAGTAGTGGTGTGTATTCTCAAGACAGGGCTTAGGTAGTGTGATAATTGGTGGTTGGGTGGTTATATGCTGGGCTTTATTGTTGATGGTGGTTGTGAGGTGTTTGATTCTCTCTTTCTGTCTGTATTCCCATTGTTCCCCTACATTGGTAGTTTCAGTTGACATGGGGCAGATAATAACAGAATGGGAATTGTGATCGACCATGTAGTGACACTGTTGATGTGAGGTACAGTCTGTACCTCTATGCTGTTTAGTAGGCTTGACAGTTTAACTGCAGTGGGCAGGAGGGGAGAGCGACAGTCTTTCCTAGGCTGTATGTTTACTTCTGGAGTCTCTGCTTACTTCCACATATGAGCTTTACTAAGCTCCCTTTTGTGAAATCCCTGTGTTTTCAATCAAGTAAAGGTTAGCTGAGGTTCAGCAAGCTCATCGCTAGATCCAATCTTAAATTCGTGGGTCTCTTCATTTTCACAGTGCAACAAATAACACCAGTTTTATTAGTGAGTATGTATAAAGGGGTTTGCGTCAATTACAATATAGGCTGAAGTACAGAGTAACCATTATTAGTAATGGTCGTTGGTTGCTAGGCGACCATTTGGAAGGTTATCATGGGCACAAATTGAGAATGTGAGACATACCGCTTAACTGTACACATTGACATACACTTTAGCTCTTTGTGGCTGGTCTAGCTGCTTTGTAGATTCTATGGTCTTTGTGTGGTGCTGGAACATAATATTTACCAGCAGGTGGTGGTTGGGAGTACAGTTCTGCAGCTGTGGTCTGGCTTTACGATATTTTCGCCCCTGAGAGTAACAAGGTCCTAGGTGACTCATATTTGTGGTTTCTGGCAAATCTGTGTAAACTGTAGTCCGGGAAATAAGGAAAAAAAATTCCTTAGTAAACTACACCGATGCATGTTGTTCTACTAACTTCCTAAGCTGTAGATAAGGATGTGAAGGCTGCCATGAGAGCTGTGGGGGAAGATGTTTTCTTGGTTTCATGGGTTTTTGAGTAAGGGAGACTAATGGCTGCCTTGTGCATGCACGGTGTGGCAAATTGCCAGTGGAGTGGGGCATTACTGTTTTAATGGTACCTTATGTATTTTTTATTTTTTTTTTGCAATTTGTTAACCTGGTACATCCTTTCACAGGGGGGAAAGAGCAGTTGGTGGGAGTAGGCCTCTTGGACATACAGATTTTCCTTTAAGGAGGAAGTATGGCAAACAGTAACCACAATTTACAATGTCTATTTTGACTAGATAGAGAACACAGAAATCTACTCAGCTCCGATGGTATGTTAGCCATTTGATCTGTCCTAGGGTGAGTAACCCGGCTTGGGGAAACAGACTGGTGATGCCTACAATTTGTTGAGTGTCCCTATTTTCTAATTGTGTGACTTCCAGTTATTTGTGGGGTTTTGGAGTGTGGTCGGTCTCTGCTCATGTTGTGTGAAATGGGGGCATTGCTTTCAGCTTTGGGTGCAGCCGGTGATGTGAGGGATTTCCATTTGCAGTTTTCACAATTGTTGGGTCAAATTTGGTTTTCTGTTGCTGAAGGGTTTGAATTTGCATGGGTGGTGGTTAAGAGACAATGATGTTGGATTCTTGCCTTTGGGGGAGAATGTTTGAGAGAGTTGTGTGATAGTCTTGAGTTCTTGTCCTCTCTGAGCTTAGGTCGTGTGTTTGTGTTTGAGGTGATGGGCACATGTGGGGAAAGGGTGTGAAGGTGGCTATTGGCCAGGTATGAGAACAACTGGGTTCACCTAGATGTTTCAGATTCAGTAGTCCTGGCATAATGTCTGCTTCTTCCACATGCACAATGGAGCTGTATCAGTCGGGCAGGGCATTGGTGAACTTTCAACTTGATAACAGGAATTGGTGCATGGATGTTTGATGCTGCTTAACTGCCACAGCTGGATTTATTGGATGTTGACATGGGCCACGAGAGGAAGAGGGGGAGGAGGAGCTGTCTGGATATCGTGTCCTTCAACAAAAACAAAAAAATCACCCTTGCACTCCTTCAACTGTACAGACTTTTGCCGAATGCCCAAAGGACCTGGTTATATGGGCAGATTCTGCTATGAGTTTTTCTAATCATATCATCCAATTGATTAGTGATAGGTATAGAACTATAGGTTGTATAAAAAGATTTATAAAGTCTAGGAAATCAAAAATAATGATGTCATTGTTAGTTACATTAGTCCCAAATTTGAGGATGGAATAATAAGATGGAAACTCAGTAGTTAAACAATCATGATAAAAGTGGAAAGAGTACAATGGAAAAAGAGCAAGGATATTCATGGATGTAAAAATTTAAGTTATTATGAAAGACCAAAATATCTGAATATAGTTCCCAGATTGGACAGCTAATTAATGCAGGCAGTAAGGGATGGGTGTAGTGTTTGGTTTGCTGTGTGCATACAGGGTAGTGGAATGGAGCTGTATCAGTCGGGCAGGGCATTGGTGAACTTTCAACTTGATAACAGGAATTGGTGCATGGATGTTTGATGCTGCTTAACTGCCACAGCTGGATTTATTGGATGTTGACATGGGCCACGAGAGGAAGAGGGGGAGGAGGAGCTGTCCGGATATCATGTCCTTCAACAAAAACAAAAAAATCACCCTTGCACTCCTTCAACTGTACAGACTTTTGCCGAAAGCCCAAAGGACCTGGTTATATGGGTAGATTCTGCTATGAGTTTTTCTAATCATATCATCCAATTGATTAGTGATAGGTATAGAACTATAGGTTGTATAAAAAGATTTATAAAGTCTAGGAAATCAAAAATAATGATGTCATTGTTAGTTACATTAGACCCAAATTTGAGGATGGAATAATAAGATGGAAACCCAGTAGTTAAACAATCATGATAAAAGTGGAAAGAGTACAATGGAAAAGAGCAAGGATATTCATGGATGTAAAAATTTAAGTTATTATGAAAGACCAAAATATCTGAATATAGTTCCCAGATTGGACAGCTAATTAATGCAGGCAGTAAGGGATGGGTGTAGTGTTTGGTTTGCTGTGTACATACAGGGTAGTGGGTTTGTTTCCCATCTTTAATTTGTATTGTGCCTAACCCTATTTGTAGAATGCAGGGGTTTTGAAGGGCATTTGCGTTGCAGCTTGTTTAACCAAATGTGCAAGGAGATGTAAATAGGGCAATGAAATCGATACCTAGAAACTTTGCAATTTTTGTAACAGCAAGGTGCTTAATTTGTTGTAGTTGTAACTGGGGAAGAGCAGAGTGAACTTCAGTTAGTGACCTGAAGGAAGTGTGTCAGAGGTGGAAGTGCAGGTACTAGTGGCTGTCTCCACTGATAGAATGGTGCACAAAGTTGTTCAAGTGGGAGACTGGGGGAGTGTGACGTAAGTAACAGTCGCTGGCCTTCTGGAAGTTTTTTGATGTAATTGTTTCTGATTGGTTGGATGTTCTGGTTGTCATGCACAATGATGTCACAGGGACTCTTATTTTACTCGCAGTTCTTTTAGGTATGTTGTATTTGGTGCAGTTTGGGTAATGTGTCACCAAGTGAAGAGGGTGTATCTTGGGGCTGGGTTAAGCAGGGTTGGGGAATTTTATGAGGCATCTGGGGTTCTCGCAGTTAGGGTGGATGTGTAGCTATCCGAGTCATAGGAAGGAATTAGGTTAATGGTTGTTGCTCTCAGTTAAGATGGATATGGGTGAATGTTGTTCTTGTCCAGAGGGCACATAAATGGAGCCATAAAGAGAATTTGTATCTTTGGTCATCAGCTGTACAGCAGGAGTGGAGATGGTTTTAATTTTCTTTGTTAATTATTAATTTTGTTGAAAACTCCTTTGTTGGTAGAAGAGTGATACTTTTATTTATAGAATAAGACTTTTTAATGCAATGTTTTGTTTTAGTTCACATGGGTAACTGTTGTACTGTTACTTTGTGAGGTGGGAGGTAATTTCATGGGGATCTTTGTTAAGACATCTTCATTTTCAGGGGTGTTTTTGCATCTGCTAGTGTCTGCATTTTATCCAGTGGATGAAGGAAATATGCCTTTGGTGGTACATAATGGTCATTAAGAAATTGGATTATGCATGTGTGGAGTACTTACAGTCTTTTCTTTTACAGATTATCCTGAGTGCAGATGGGGTCATGCAGAGTTGGTATTACTTGGGTGCCTGAAGAAATGTGGATTCAACAGGTGAGAGAAGAAGCTAAGAATGGTTTTGGCTGATGGAAGGGCATGAAAGGAGGTAATGGGTTTCCAGCAGTGCAGCTGAATATAGAGTGGTTGGTGTGTATTGTTTTTCTTCCCTGCCATCACAAGCTAATGTCTTGCTTTGGTTCGATCTTATATGGGAAGCATTAGGGTTGAATTTTACACTGTTTTATAGGTAGCGGTGGTTTTCTTTGGAATGGGCCAGATAGTGTGCAGACATTAGGGGTGGTGGTTTAGTGGATTGCATTGTGTGATTTAGGCTGGTGAGCTAGAGGGGGGGTGTTGATAGGAGGATTTAGCTTTGAGTTATGCATTCTCAGGAGTGACTGGGTTGGGTTTATTCATTACATTCTGGATGGTAATAGCATGTAATGTACTTTGTGTGACTTTGTGGCATTGGGAATTCTCTAGTTTGTTGGTATATTGTCTTTAGTTATTTTTGTCTGGCTTGATTTATTGGTGGTGGTATATTTGGGGTCATACTGCTACCGGCCATGATGGTGGTTAAGTGTAATATTTTTTATAATGGGTAGTTGATGTGATGGCAACATTTTACTAAATGGAATTTAAAAAAATAGATTTAAGAGGGATATTGCATTCACTGGAAAAAAAAGAAAAAAAAATATTTTCAATGGGTGGTAAAATAGGGCTACAAGGTGGCATGGTGGTATGCATTTGCTTTGGCATGGTTTCAGTGGCAGTGGACCTAGTACGGGTGGTCCAGTGGACAGTAATGATCTTGGATTCATTGCGAGGCATTTATTGGTTGTGTGGTAGGGATTAATTAGACCACGTGAAGTAGTCATGATAGATTATGAGGTTATGGTTTGCTACCTTAGCATGGGAGAGGGGCAGGTGGTTGTTTTCAGCAGTTAGGTAACTGGCTGTTTTTTTGTTAGTTATGTAAAGAGTTAGGAGGTAATGACTTTGATCCAGCTTGGTTAGGGAGGATGGGTACACCGAATAATGTTTTTCCTAGTGCCTTACTGGTGGTTAGATTGCTGGAAGTTTGGTGGGAGAGAGGGGGAACAGCCTGGTCAGGCTGGTGGGCAGAGAGGAGGGGTAGGCTTGCCCTCTTCTGTTCCCCCTCTGGTGTTGGATGTGCAATTCAATAAGCTGGGAAGGAAAGTGAGCAGTTGCTCTGTTGAATAAGTTAATAAGCAAGAAGAGCTGCTTATTTGGATGGTGGTGTAATTCAAAAAATTGAAAGTGAGAAGAAATGCTGCCTTGTTAGTGCAAAGATAAGTGAGCAAGTGTGGGATGCTGCTTATCAAGGGTGAGTGATTACGCTGCCCTTATGGTTATTTTATGTTTTATTGCATGGATGTTATTATCACCTGTGCCATGTGTTGGTTGCAATTTATAATTATTGTTAACAATCATGTTTATGGAAGTTTAATAAAGGTCGTCAGATGTCATTCAGTGTTGTGCGTTTATTGAAGTGGACCAGGACAAAAAAAGGACTAAGCTAAAATGAAAAGTATACCTATATGTATGTCAATCGAGAGTTTAAATTGTAATACATATGAGCCATTGGAATAAAAAAAATGTAATACCACAATAATATGAAACTTTAAATTCCCAAAAAACAAGCTATAAATGAAACCTCCCAGATAATCATATTTTAAAATATTATCTTCACAGATAAAAAAATGAAGAAATATGAAAGTGCTATTACTGGTTACAATCCATATATTCTGTGTTGTTTATGAATAACACATTTCTCGTTAGTGTATACCATTATATCTGCATACTCTTTAATGTACCTCTCATCTTCATAAGTAACCTGGTAATATAGTAACAATGTCTACTTCCATATTATTTTATGAACATTCTGTATGATTTCCTTCTGCCTACCACAACTGTAGTTACAATAAAACCTAAAAAGTAGAAGCTGCATGAAACAGAACAATATACGTTCTTGTTATATAACCTAACATAAAGCCAATACTCATATGTACATATAAAATATTATTAAGCCTCTGTAGTCTCTGTACATACACACACACACAGACACACACACACACATACACACACACACACACACACACACACACACACACACACACACACACACACACACACACACACACACATATTAATAAAACTATTACTGAAGGAACTATCCCAACAATCTGGAAAATTTCACATATTATCCCCTTGCATAAAGGAGGTAATTCCAATGAATTATCAAACTATAGACCTATAGTCATATTATCTCCACTGGCAAAAATCATGGAGAAATGCATTCGTAAACAACTGTTAAACTACCTATTAGATAACAGCTTACTAGCTAACTGTCAACATGGTTTCAGACCATTTCATAGTACCACCTCTGCTCTTTTATCCTTCTCTGACTGTATTAATAAAAATCGCAATAACGACACTCTATCCTCAGCCCTCTTTATCGATCTGTCAAAAGCCTTTGATATGGTTAACCACAGCTTACTTATAAACATACTCAAAAACCTGTCACTAGACACACTGGCTATACAATGGTACCAATCCTACTTAATCAACAGGCAGCAGGCTGTAATATGGGAGAATAACTTATCTTTCCACCTCCCAATTGCCCTTGGTGTCCGTCAAGGCTCCATATTAGGTCCTCTCCTATTTTCTATTTTTATAAATGACCTACATTCTGTAATACCTCAAGCTACCTGTATCCAATATGTGGATGATTCCACGTTAATATGCTCAGCCACTTCTCCATTAGACCTATAGTCCCTAACCCAAAACGTGTTTAATACAGTCGAAAAATGGCTTCTACACTGATGTCTCATCTTGAACCCCAAAAAAACAAAACTGCTACTATTCACTCTGACCCGTAGGCCCCCCCTCTTAATTTTACTGTTACATCAAGCAATGGTACTATCATATCTCCTGATACTACTACAAAACTACTTGGGGTACTAATAGACAACAACCTTACCTATGATTCCCATATTAACAATACTATAAAAACAGTCAACAAAAAATTGGGATCCCTCTACAGGATCAAACCCTTTCTGACCCCGCTAGCCAAGACCACTATTGCCCATACCCACCTTATCTCTACCCTTCTTTACGCCTCCCCTATATATACTAAACTATGTAAAAGCAACTTGAACAAGCTGGCTATCTCCTAAAACAATATTGCCAGATTTGCAACTGGGTCTACCTACAGAACCCATCATTGTAACAATCTTCAACAACTGGGATGGTTAGACCTGCCAAATCTACTACTATTCAAACAACTAACAGATGCCTACAAGATCCTATATCAACCTACTAACACACCTATACTTACAAACCTTATCACCCCCTATAATAACCTCAAGACCCTACGCTCATCAAATAAACTACTTGTACAAATAAGTAAAACTAACAATTTGGCTGGTGATTCTTTGTTCTCTAATACTGTGGGTAAAACCTGGAACTCCCTCCCCAGTGACCTAACCTCCGTTGCCTCAATAACCCTATTTAAAAGCAAACTGAAACCATACTTTAAATCACAGTGGTTATGCCTCTGTGCTAACCATGACTAACTACCTCACTTATCTCTGGGTACTAATCACCATACTTGTATAAGCTAGTTACTTTTCCATTAACAATTAAGAGAGTGTGATTTGATAGTTTAAAAGTGTTATTAGAGATTTCTTTGTAAGACTAACCATAGCTAATATGTACTAAGATTCTGTAAGCAGAATAGCAAGGAATGGCAAAAATCTGTTATATACCCGCATTTGTAAAATGTCACTTACTGTAACTAATACTGTGATTTGTGGAGCTTTTCTCTCCGGGCCTCTACTGAAAATGGACATATATCCAGTTGGACTAGCCCAGTCAACAAATGTAAAATAAAAATGTAAAATAAAAATAAAAATAAAATATACACTCACACACACACACACACACACACACACACACACACACACACACACACACACACACACACGCACATACATGTGTAACTTTATAGAAATAAATAAATAATATGCAAGTAATACCATATACTAATAGCATCAGATGTAAAGTTAAGGTTGAAATAGCATCAAACATTTCAGCATTGAAATAATCATCATTGTGTTACAACAAACTCACAGTTAGAACAATATGCCAGAATGTATATTTAAAACAGTTAAGACAGTATTCAAAGTTCCTTGTCAACATAGCCAACAAGACTCCAACAAGATTACTTAAAGACAAACATATTCCAATTCACTGACATTGTATACAATTTCTTATTTGGTACTTTCAGTAGAGCTGTATAAATGTGTCTGCCTTTATAATTAAAATAAACACATAATATTAATAGAGAAGTTTTTTTTTTTCTGTATGCATTGTCATGTAGAGTCTTTTGACCTGCACTACATCCACATGTCCTTAAAAAGATGGTTTCATAGACTTAAAAAGCTAGCTAGAAGTCAAAGTTGTCAGTCGCTATATAAAATTGAATATCAAAATATGCAACAAATGATAGCTATCCGCCACTGGTAAATGACTTGCTTTTTAGTAGATGTACAAGTGATATGTCTTAATGTCTGTGGGATGAATATATAATAATAATTTGCACTTGGTTGTTGTATAAAAGTAGAGTTCTAGTTAGGTTAGGGCACATTTTGCAATGTTAATATTTTAGCATGCACAAACACTTGCCTTTAATGCTAGGAGAAGCAGAAGAAAATGATTTATATATCAGCACACAGTATGCATGTATTCTAATGCAAGAGATGCATAACTGCAAAGCTGTGCTGCAATCTTGATGTCTTCTATTTTCAATGAAATTTTAAATAGTGATTGTATCACTCATTCTTGAATGGAAAGAGTATTTGAAAGCAGGTGTGTGTAATCTAGGCTGGTATTACCCAATGCAGTATGTATACATGTGAACTCTAAAATATATTAAATATGTCCCAAATACCCACATTAATAACAGCTGCACATTCCACAAAATGATTAATAACAAGTTATTAACTGACAGAAAAATTAAATGAGAAGTGAAAAGGTAGGGAGAAAAGAAACCCAGAGGAGGAAGAAAAGACTCTAATAAGTTATTTCGGTTGGCTTGCAAAGCAGTCAGAAATATTAATGACTTGACTAATTGAAGGTATTTAACTTTCTGCAATATGTACTAAAATATTTTAATTCCACATATTCCAAGTTACCAACATATTATTAATTGTTTAAACTTCATTACATTTAAAACTTATTCAAATAAACAATAAGGTATCTATTTTAATTTTACGAGTCATTGCCCTGAGCCATTTCTATTATTTAAGACACTGTTTCATCATATGTAAATTCCAGTCTGCAGTATCACCTTTTCTCTTGTTTACTTTCACAGTTTCCCCAAAATACAGCTAGACAGGGGTCCAGGGAAATAAATAGTGTGGGAAGAAATAGCCAGGGAATTGTTATGGCTAGGCTTGAATAGGCCCTAGGGCCAATAGCCTAGTACCAACCTATGAACCTAAAAGTAACTTTATTTAGTTCCATTCAAACATTCCAATGGAACTACAGGCATTTCTATCCGCTGAACAGTGGTAATCCAACAAACTAGTTATCCTTAACCCCAAAAAGACCAAACTCTTACTCTTTCTGTCTCAATCTCTCACTCACCATAAATCCACCTTTGTAATTGCATCCACCAATAAGACTTTAATCCAACCAGAAGCTCACAAAAACTCCTAGGGGGTCATCACTGATGATGAACTCAAATTCAATCTTCACCTGCTCCAAGGAATAAAAAAGACAAACCAGAAACTTGGTTTACTATATCGCAACAAAAGATTTCTCACCACCAACGCTAGACTCTCCCTTGCTCAAGCCCTTCTCCTTCCCTCCCTCTTTTATGCTGCCCCTATACTCACAAACATTCAAACCACAACCCTTACTAAACTCCAGCACACCTACCACAAAATAGCTACATTTCTCACAAACTCACCTTACAATGCACATCATTGCCTAACTTTAAACTCACTCCAGTGGCTTGAATTTCCCCTGCTCCTACTTCTATCTCAACTTCAAACGCTTCACTTCAATCTTAATAAGCCTGCATCCTGTCCTGCTCTCTCTTTGCTCATCTCTATGTATACTCCACCATGAACACTCCACACTTCCAGTCAGAAACTACTGCTCACATACCAACCCAAAAAAAACATAGGCAAACTCCTATACAAATACTCCACTGCACAAGCTTGGAACAAACTCCCTATAAATATACGTTCCATCATCCACCCAGCCCACTTTAAAGAAAAACTCAAATCTTACCTACTTAACTCCAAACATTGCCATTGTCAGGCACCAACTTAAGCACACCACTATAATACCTTTCTTTCTCCCTCCTCTCTCTCATAAGTACTCTATTATCTTAGGATATGTACTAATGTTTACTAACCAGAACTGTTGCTTAAAAGCTCTGCTTGTACATATGTAAATAAAATTGATATATATATATATATATATATATATATATATATATATATATATATATATATATATATATATATTGAGTGTTTGCATTGCAATTTACTCATTTTACTTACATTTTCTGTATAATTGAATTTTAGATGCTTAATTACATTTCTTTGTATAACCCTGTTCTTGTTGTTAAAATTTAGAATTTTCTGTAATTTGTTCAGGTATTGGTGCTTTTCTCCTCGGGTCTCCACTGAAAATGGGCCTCAAGCCAGTTGGACATACCCGGTTAACAAATGTTAATAATAATAATAATAATAATAATAATAATAATAATAACTATGTTCAGAAAAGTTCAAAGGTCATGCTGGCTAACAAGCTGTATCTCCAAGCTGTCAGACTTGCTGTGACTAACAAAACAACAATAATATGCTCACGACTACTAAGCATTGAAGTTTTTGCAAATTCTAGTGGGAACATGAAGAAAATTAATCAAAAATGGCCAGTGACTCACATAGTACTCAACCAGATGTATATATTTTATACAGTAAGTGAAAGACAAAAAAAAGCATTAATTCCAGTGCAAAGTACCATATATTTAAGTGCATCAGAAGCACCCACTCCCACCAGGGAAGAGTAAAAACAAACTCTAGTTAAGATATAAAGGCTAAATAAAGCTTAATTAAGTAAAATAAGCACAGCAACTAGGAAAGGACACACATAACAGGGAGAGGAATAGAAATAATAAAGGGAAGAGAAAGAATGTAAATTGGGAATAATTATAGGAGAAGGGAGAGAGTAAAAAATAACATGCTAGAAGAAAACGTGTCCCCATCCTGCAAAGAAAATTCATTAACTACAAACTGAGTATACAAGAGGATATCACCCACCCCTGCCAGGAAAAAACAAAGATACTAAACCTTGGCTATAATATTAATGAGAAAATATTGACTACACAAGAAGATAAATGGCACAAAAAAATCAAAAAGAAGGAAGGAAAATAAAGCTTTTAGGGAGAAGAAACAGGACAAAAGTAACTAACCTGTATTAAAGAGAAGGGAGGAAGGAAAGAATAACATATTTGGGAATTACATGTTCCTACCCTCCAAAGAAGTCCCCTCAGCTTCAAAATAAATATCTAAATGAATCATTTATTTTCCTTAAAACTTAAGATGATATGTATAAAACGATTTACATTATTATTTAACAAAATAGATATGTATAAATAAGGTTATTTAGTAAAGACAGATATTACCTTATGAGAGAGTATGTCCTCGGTAGACTGGAACTTTCATTCACTATAAAGATGTACTAAACATAAAAGTCAAATTACTTTTCTTTGAACTTATTTACTGGTTTGTCTTTGGTAACTAAGGTACTTTTGGTAGCTTGCCTTTCCAAACTAGGTAAGGACAGGTCCATTTCTTCAGTTTTGTCCAATATATTGTTTTTCTGGACATAACCTAAGGCTTCTTCAAGACTGTTAAAGATTCTTTGACTCTCTGGGAGAAAGATTTTGTTTCTGGCCAGAAAGATAATTTGTGCTTTGATGTCTGACTTCTTCAGATTTTTGATAAAAGGGATACAAGCTTCTCTTTTAGCTATAACCATAGCTGTGTAGTCATTATCAAGTCTGACACTTTTCCCATTTATTGACACTGGAGTTCCTGACCAGGCAGCTCTCAAAACCATATCTTTGTCTTGTATTGACAAAAACTTAACAATTAAAGACCCTGTAGCCAATGAGTTTTTTTGAAAATGAAATATTTACCAATGATATGTGAGCTCTTTCTATCCCGAATGATAGAGATTCAGGTAAGTTTAATGCCTTAGGTAGCCAGTCAATTAAAAATCGAACCATGTTATTACATTCCATCCATTTTGGAACTCTATAGATTCTAATATTATTCATTCTTGATCTGCTTCCCAAATCTTTCACTTTTTCCAGTAGCATATTTTATTTTATCAGGAAATCTGTCTGGCTTTCATTCTCAGTCTGTCTTCCATCAATGTCATTGACATTCTTCTATGGCTACAATTTGGTCAGAATGCTTTGTTATTATTTCTTTAACTATGTCTTCCTGTCTTTCTTCATATTATTCATTATGCTTTCCAGATTATCCATTTTTATGGAAAGGTCCTGTATACTTGCTATGATTGTTTGTAATTCTTTCTTCATTATATTGTCATGAAGAGAAGCTTTTGGATGACTCATAACTATTGTTGTCTATAAAACTTCTAACAGGAAAAAAAAACAAAATAAACCTGTAGACTTAATATTTCTTCTCAAAATAAGCTGCCAAGCTATTGTAGTAATAAGAAAAAAACAAACATATTTGAAGTAACTGATGTTAAAATAAAAAAAAATCCTGTCAGAAAAAGTGTCTTAAGGCAGAGGCAAAGATTTGTGCTGGTATTTGCTTGGCATCTTAGCCATGTCCCTTCAACCATGCATGCATTAGTGTTTCTGATACACACACACACACACACACACACATATATATATATATATATATATATATATATAAATATATATATATATATATATATATATATATATATATATATATACACACATATATATCATGCATTGATGTTTCTGATATACATACATACATACATATATAGGGTCTAGATTAAAATCTCGAAGTCTGACAATATCGAATAAGATATTGTCGACATGAGAATACTGAAAGCACACTACATCGAATGTTTAAACGGAAAATCTCCGTAGGGGGAGATTTCTGTTTACTTCAATGTAGTGCACTCTCAGAGTTTGTATATTTAAGTAGGGGAAGTGTGGTGGGTGCAGGGGGGCTTGCCCCTCTGCCTACACACTATTTATTTATTTTTTTAATTTAGTATTTTTTTTTGTTTCGATGGTTTAACACTTCAATCACTAAAGTTCGATTTTTATTGATTTGAGGTTTTAAACCTTCGAGATTATAATATAGACCCTATATATATATATATATATATATATATATATATATATATATATATATATATATATATATATATATATATATATATATATATATATATATATGTATATATATATTATAATCTCGAAATACTGAAATATAAAACTTCAGTATCTCGAGACTATAAAGCCAAAAACTCACAATCCCAGAAACTGAAACCATGAAATTCAAAACAGCAAACGTCAACAAAACACTTCACCACACATGCAAACACAAATACACCCACCTCCGAACACTACAACAAAGCAAAACAACACACACAAACACAACAAAACAAGCACACAAACCTACCCTTCCTATATGCAGGCGGTAAGACCCCCCTGCTCTCCCATGTGCGGGGGTTGCACCCCCCACAACCCCGCTACATATATATATATATATATATATATATATATATATACTAACTCTGAGGTCGCACTAAACACTGAAAGCCAGAAAACCCACCACCACACATTCTACACCCCCTTGCACAAACACACATGCCATACATACAAACACCACCACTCTCAACACTGACACACTCACACTCTTACCTACCTACCCTAACCCACACCAAAACCTCCCCAACATACCCACAAACACACAAACCCTCCCCAAAAATGCTTAAACAACATATCACTTACCTAACACGCCAGCAGTACCGTGGGCTTGACATTTCCAGGTTGATATTCAAGATTCCAAAGTGAGCCTATATATATATATATATATATATATATATATATATATATATATATATATATATATATGCATGTGTGTGTATATAATGTTTGAAATTAAAAAAATAAATAAATAAAAACAAAACTTTTTTTTTTCATTTTTGCAGGGGGGCAAGCCCCCTGAAACCCCACACCCCCTATTATTTAAATATACCAATTCCAAGATTGCACTACAATGAAGAAAATGGTAAATATACTGTTCCATGCTGTACAACAATCTCCAGTTAAATGGTTTGAAGTTTCAAAACTTCAATCTGATGGTCTCGAAAGTAAGACGTTCAACATTTTTAAAGTTTGAAATTTAAAAGTAGATTTATATATATATATATATATATATATATATATATATATATATATATATATATATATATATGTGTGTGTGTGTGTGTGTGTGTGTATAAACTAGTCTAACGTCAGCATTTTGAACAAAATCTGAATAGTCATTAACTAACACCAAAATTATCAAGTACTGCATACCTAAATGAAAACAAGTATTTTGGTGGATATTCAGTGAAATGAGTGATATCAAGTTGTTAAATAAAGTCCAAATAAAATTAAACTCTTGTAGTCTTGGGTGGGGCTTGAGTGAGCATTAGATGAGAGTACCATATGCTGTGAGTCTGTTTAGACAGTGCTGGCAGTATTAGGAATTGGGACATAAAAGCTATGGTATACAGAAAAAGTACTATGCACCTTTTTGCAAGATCAACAGGTAAGGAGCCTTTGAATTACACAATGGTTGTACAGCAGGACAGCACTGTGGACTTTGTTGTTAGTACAGTTCATACATTTACTTTAGACTATTGGGTAGGTAGGAAGACAGAACTGCTCATGCAACAATGCCTTAATACATGTATGATAGGCTGCACAATGGCCTATGCAGAGAATGTCTACATGCAGTGTAAGCTACTGCTGTAGTAATGGGAAGCATTGTTCAGAAAGTGTCTAAACTACACTGGGGTCTTTATTAGCTATTTCACCCTATGGCTCAATGAATCTCAGCTGGTCTTCATGTTCTGTGACTTATGCCAGTAAATATAGACAGCTGCGTTGTATGGTTCTGTTTTAACCTGTGCTATTTAGTACAGACAATCCATTGACTTCACTCTACTCAGATTGCTGATTTATGTAAGTTGTGGTGTGTTTGAATTGGAGTGCATGTTTGTATATGCCTGCATGTCACTGTGTTTGAGTAGTGGGATAGTGTGTGAGTGGGTTCATGGGTATCAATACATGAATGACTAGTGTGTGTGGGTGTGTGCATGTGTGCATGTGTGCGTGTGGGCGTGTGTGCGTGTGTGCGTGTGTGTGCATGTGTGTGTGTGTGTGTGTGTGTGTGTGTGTGTGTGTGTGTGTGTGTGTGTGTGTGTGTGTGTGTGTGTCCGGGGATGTCACCACCTGTGTGTGATCTTCTAAGCAGATAGGACACTCAACTGTGCTGCCGTTTAAGCTGCTCTGTATAACAATTCACAGTCATGTAAATTCCTGCTTACTGACTTGTTGCTGTTGTGGGAATATGCATGACTAAGAATCTGTTAACAGCACAGTAGTGAAATTGGTACTGATACTTGTATATTTAAAATTTTGAAATTCATCCAACTCTTTAGTCATATATTTAACATTTTTTGTATTTCTTTTTATTTTCCTGAAGGTAGCTTTATTAATTAGAGGGCAATGAAATTTTTTCTAGCTAAGGACTAGAGAAAAATACTCTAACTAGTACTATGACCTGTAATTCATATTGCCCAGTCAGTTAACTATAAGTCTCATTTAGGATTTGGGCCTGCTGCCACAGTCAGAACTGATGGAACATCTTTTGTCAAGCTGCATTGCTTTACAGAGGGATATTTATTTTATGGGTGTACCAGGGTAAAAGCAGTATTCCTCTTCAATCTTAGCCTACGAGCTCTCTCTGGTTAATTATCTTGTTCAGAGTCAAACAGTTAGACAGTGGAGAATGAGGGAATCAAACCAGAGCCATTGGAAACAGCTTCTTAACAGCTTCACAATCCCCTGCATGAACAATCTGACTGTTAGAACCATTGCTGGAATATACAGTTAAAGTACCCCTCGTCATTTGTTGAAATGTAAACACTTTATATTGCTATATTGCTCCCTATTCCATTTTAGGAAAGGAAAACCACAGAGTCCTGATTTCATCAATTTCTGCTATGGTTGTATGCCAGGTAAAATCTGGTAAGTGTTCTATCTCTGACATAAATGCTGCATGGAATCCACCATATTTATGAACATTACTGTTCTTCTCAACTGTCTCCCTTCAACTGGATCCATCATCAGTTGGGATATCTAAGCTGCAAAAGCTTTTCCAGGGCAGGAAAAGTTGCAATGATCTTATTACTCATCAATGAATAGAACAAAAGGTTTTGCATTAACATGCATTTTCTGATGACTGTCACTACTGAAGTGGCACCCCAACCCAATGTGCAAAAATGGGAAAAAGGGGTTGTGGACGGATGGCTGGATGGATGGATACAGTTTTTGAACAGTAAGAAGTATGAAACAATAATATGAAGCAATAATGTCTGGCATTATTGACTGATTGCATTCCTGAACATTTCAAAAGAAAATCAAAACTTTTATGAGGGTCAGAGCAAAAAATATGAGGTATAATCAGAGATGTTCTATGAAATCAAGGGCAACTGAGAGTTATGTGTTTATGCTTTCAATGTAATCTCCCAAGGATACCTAATGTCATAGCTTGTGGTATAATAGGGTCACAGGCTCATAGGTTACTAAGCAATCCAGCCATTAGGGGAGCAATGCAAGATAGACTAGGGGAGAATTTTGGGCTGACCATCCAATTATCAAGGCTTAAATTGAAGGTTATAAAGGTGACATGAAGTAGACATTTTCCAGAGGTGGAGCTACACTGTGATATGAATCTATCATGCTAATTTATCTGTTAATAAAGGCTTTATGTTTTTTAAGAAATAGAAAGTCAAGAAGGGCCAAAATCTGTCATGGCTCTATAGGCTCGACAGAGGTGAAGGCTGTCAGTCTATTGAGATAACTGAGAGTATTGAAGTAATTGATCTTTTTAGTTAAGAATCTCTGAGATCTCCTGACTTGATTAATATACATATGACAAATGCAATACAAGAGGCATTCTATTCAATAATGGGTTTGATGAAAAATGAGTAAATTGGAATTAAGACTTTGTTAAATCAAGAAGAGATATCATTGAAAATTAGATAAGCCCTGTAGAAAGTTTCTGAAATATTAATGGTCAAAACATAAGGAATTTTATTGTATTTTATTATTTACCCTTTGTTGACCATGTTAGTCCCACTAGCATAATGACCATTGACGGCTCTTGCTACTAGACTGCCAGACTGCAGCTCCCCCAGCTGTACAAAAAGAAAAAAAAAATAATAATTAGCAAGTCCTGGAACTCTGCACATGCATTAGGAAAGATAGCATCAGTCTACAGATGCCCCAGAAGTCTACGCAGTTACAACTGCATAGACTGGAAGGGATCATACTGCAATGTCTGCAGACTGTGCATGCTATGAAACAGTGGATTGCATTGTATCAGGATTTCAAACACAGGTACTGGTGTGTGTGTGAAATGCCCCAGTTAACTATAACTGGTGGCTAGAGAGAATAACTCAGGCTCAAACCCTGTACCTTGGGGTAGGTAACAACCTGAATTCCCTACTCACCACCACTTCTGAAAAGTGTTCAGATTTTTGCCTCATATTTTTGTTCTGTTCCTCATAAAATCTGTGGTTTTCTAGATTTTGAATTCACTAAATAATGACAGACATTTGAATTTCAGACTTCAAGTTCTTCAGAAAGTACATGGTAACACAAAACCTTTTATTCTAGCAATTTTCTAAGTTTAAAAGATCAATATTAGAAAATTTTCCCTATTTTGGGGGTTGTATTCCCCCATTATTGGCTTTGTCCACATTTTTTGTGCTAAGAGGCTGAGAGCTATGGTGAGAACTGAATTCACTGAATATGTTTGGGGGCTGTATTCCCCTATTATTGGCTTTGCCCAGGTGTTTTGTGCTAAGAGGCTGAGAGCTATGGTGAGAGCTGAATTCACTAAATGATAGCCATTTAAGTTTCAGTCTTCCTGTCTTTCAAGAAACAGCTAATTTGGCATAGCAGTATGTTGCTCTGACTGTAACGTACAAGATCCTGGGTTCAAGCCTTGACAGTGAAATGCATGGTGGTAGTATAGCATTTTATTCTAGCAACTTTCCAAGATTATACAAGCAATGTTTAAAATGTGTCCCTGGTTTTGGAGCTTTTATCCTTCCCCAATAAATTTTGGCTTTTTCCAGATTTCTTGTGCTCATGTGCTTCAAAGTTGGGAGATACAGTTGAGTGTTGAGTGAATTTTACAAGGAGCTAAGAGCTTCAGGGGAAGAGAAGTTTAATGCTGTTTATGCTGAGTCTGCTTGCATTTGTAATAGCACAATAGGTAGTTTATTTGCTTTTGATGCAGAAGGCTGTGGGTTCTACTCCCACAGTATGTAGATGCATTGCTGATATGATACTGTGTTGTACTTTTAAACAGGGTGGATGCTGAAGCCCTGAAAATGTCCTCTTTGGTGGAGATAGCTAGTAATTATGAACCTATTATCAGTTTGCCATCCATTCCCTATTGCAATATTACTAGCTTATCTTTTTTAATGTAACATAGGCAATTTATTCTTCAAGGGCAACAGACACTTTATTTGTATATAAAATAATGAAATATACAGTTGTTTGCTAGCAGCAACCTCTTCATTATTTACGGATCTCTTTAATGTGGAATTCTTTAGATGACTTTTACTTCTGTAGAGATTGTGCATATTTACTGATACTGGTGGACTGTAAAAGTTTGAGTAGACTTTTATGATGGAAATGTTCTGAATTGGAGAGTTTTGTCATTATTGGTACATGCATTTTGTTTCATTGTTTACTGGAAAAGTGTTCAAAACAATAAATGTAAAACGCCCTCTAACAACTGTACTGTATTATACAAGGAATATCATTTAATACAGTCAGGAAGGTGTATCAAAGAACACATGCATGCTTTGTGTGCAAGGGGCCTATGATTTGAAAACAGCCCAAAGTTAGTCTTTATCTGCCACTGGCCAGATGTATTTTCCTTGAATGTTGGTTTCAATGCTGTTTCAATGAATGTGAGTTTCAAGGGCAGAGAAGTTTTAATGCTAAGTCTATTTTCATTGTGAGACTGCATTGCTTTGTTTAACAGATGTCTGTTAGTGTTTGTGCTGTAAAATGTAAAATAAAACTTTTAAATGAAATCCAAATCATCATAGACATAATGCATATTACAGTGTTTATGGTAAATGGGGTGAAATAGCCAAGTAATGGGACATTGGAATGTCTGCAGGGGGAGGCCCCATTTGACCATGATTTTGTGAGGGGGAAGGGTGGCAAACTCAAAGACAGCATTGGCTGAACTATACCTCTCAACTGTCCAGATCTTCACAAAATAAATAGATTTTTGCTTCTTATCTTTAGTTTGTTCCTCATAAAATTTGTGGTTTTCTGGCAAATCATTTAGGAGTTAAGTCACTAAATTAATGACAGACATTGCATTTCAGACTTCATACCCTTCAGAAAAATGCATGCTAAAGCAAGACCTATTATTCTATCAACAGTCTAAGTTTATGCAAGAGCAATTTTTAGTACTGTCTGTATGTTCCCCCAATATATTTGGCCTTGACCAGATTTCCTGCTTTAAGAGGTTGAGAGGTATGTGCAAATAATTCACTTTATAAAATTAGGTATATCCAAACCTCTTAACTGTCCCCGACTTTGGCTTAAAATGTTGCTCTCCCTCTAATAATCCTTCCGCAAAATGGCAATTTTGGAAGAAAATATGGAGGGTTTACAATTAATAAATAATTGTAATGATCAGAGTTATAGATTACTTTTATTTCAGAAATGCATGTGGATTCTCTTGTTTAGTCAGCTGCTCATCTTATCAGTACTATTATTAAAAAGTGTCTCTTCTTTGACAGGTACCCAGCTGTATTGTGTGGCTATTTTATATTTTTGCATCACATCTGTGGTCCATTTTTCATAAAATTGTGGTTTTCTGGCAAATTAGTGGCAAATCATTAAAGACTGAAGTTAGAAAATAATGACACATATTTGAGTTTCAGATGTCATACCCTTCAGAAAATTCATATTAATGCCAGACTTACTATTCTATTGTCTTTCTAAGTGTATAAGAGCAATGTTTAAAAATTGTTTTTTGTCCAGATTTCTTGCTCTGAGATTGAGAGGTATGACACGTGTCACTGTCATCACCATCAGCCTGAGACATTTCAAATTTTGACATACTTGTTGCACCTCACTCCCCCATGTAGTGACTCTGGATGTATCCAAGGAAGGTAAGGAGCAGTTATGCAGTGTGTGTGCAGAGTATTACCCCATCCAAGGTAGACACAAGTACTACAGTGGCTTTTCATCTTGATTTTGCAGAATTTTCTGGTTTTCTGTCATATTTTTATACTGTTGATTTATGCTTCTTATTATTCAGAAAATGCATGCTGCTGCAGTGCCTGTTGCTCTGTGCTTAAGTAGCAATGCTTTAATGACCAGCAGGTAAGCTTGTCTGAGATTGTAAGATGCATGTAAGCTTTAATAAGCATACTGTTAAAGAATTACCAACATTGAAAGCTTTTTTGTTGTTGCCATGCAGAGAATATTTACATAACTAGATAACGTATAAGCCTTGGGTATTGAAATGTGTATGACAGTATTTGTAATAAAGGACAGGATTACAGCATTTTCAGAAGATCATTACATTTGCTGGAGTCTTGCAGTCATCCTTGCAGGCTTTACCCGTAAACTAAACAGAATGCCAATCTATCATGTGTGGTCCATAACCTGTGCAGTAATCCTTTAAGCAATTTATCCTGAGCTTGTTTATTGTTTGCTGTTCATTTTTTACTTTAATCATGTTTTCCCCATGAAACAAGTAGATAGTTGTTGTCAGGCAGCAGGTCTCTTTTGGATAAGAAACATTTTTACAACTGGGGTGTATCACAGAGATTGCTACTTTTAGCATGTTACTTGGTACTTTTATAAAGCTGAATATAAATTATAATTAGAACTGCAGTGCAAGGAGAAGTGGTTTGAGTTAAGTGCTGTTTGTTTTTTTATACTTGATTTTGACCAGCATTCTGGTAATGTATTGAAAAAGTAATGAAAAAAACGGGATTTTCATTGTTTTTTCATTGAACGGCCAGTGTGCCTGTTGGCACAAGTGTTATGTTTGTTATTAATAATATTTAAAAAGTAATTTATTTTTTCATGCCTCACAACCTTTTTGTTTCCATCTAGATATTAATTCAGCTGTCATGTAGCCAATGTATTGAAATATTTTTTTCTTCTCCACTTCATTTTGTCTTGATTGGACTCTCATAATGATGGTTTGGCACCCAGGGCAGGGCTATTTAATTAAAGTCCCAGTTTTTGTGCTTTTGAACATAGCTCCACCTCTTTCTATTTGTCCACACCCCTTCCCATTGGCCCCACCTATTAAGCTATCTACTGCAGCCCCTTTGATTTGAAGTCACCAGCCACCACTGATAGTGACCTTTATTGGATAGACCTGAATTGGTATTTATAGTACTAAGCCACATTTGGCCAGGGCATTGGGAAACTTCCCCTACGTGTTAGCATATGGGAATGATATTGCTGGTGAAGCTTCTTGCTTCCAGTCTGAGCATGAAGGCAGCTCAGAGAAGTAGGGAGAATGGATCATATCGAGGGTGGAGACAAAGCAGATTCATGAAGGAGAAGTGAATCATTGAATATGGACAGTGGAAAGGAGGTGTGGAGTGGAGAGCTGATGGTGGAAGGGCAGATGTGCATAGCAGAGCATGCAGGAGGAGTTGAGGGCAGTCGACCCCTTCACAACAGCAATGTGATACATTATATGGGAGAGAGGCTGTACCTATAGTGTACTCAGAAGACATCTTTCAGGAAAATCTTCTTAGGGAAGAATATTCAACATAAGCATGTGTTGATACAACCCTCCAGTTAGGAGGAATGTGAGATGAGATCATATGCACAGATTGTAAAAGAAGGAGAGATACAATTGGAAGAAGTGAAAGAGAAGGTAAGGAAGAAATTCATGATAAAGTTAAGTAGCAAAGAAGAAAAATGACTCAAAAGGTATGAGATTTGGGGCAATGTGAATCTACCATTGGGTACTTCTCCCAAAGAGGTAAGAGATTTTATTCACACAAAGAGACATATTGTGACATTTTGTTTGAGAATGGACAATATATAAAAACATTTTTATAACAGTATGAATAAAAAAGACTAATCATTGGAACTCTTATGGAACTCTTATGTGTAGAGAAACTAAAAAAAAGAATTTTTGTGCAATTTTGAACAGAAGATGAAAAAGAAGTGTTAAAGGACTGTTTAAAGACTTTATGTAAAGAAATTATGGACACAACAAAAATATATGACAATAGAGGTTTATGGACTGGGGATGGGAATGTGGGGTAATTTTGAAAATGGAAAATGAAATGTTATAGATATTTAAAGTGTGATAAATGTAGATGCCAATAGAAGTTTTGTTAAATATAGAGGACAACCAAAAACATGCTTTTTTGAGGAAAGAATAACTATTTGATTATTGTGATAAAAGAAAAAGTTTTATCTCTGGTAAGCCAGGACATGAAGCTAAGAAATGTGATATGATAGGTAACAAATGTGGACAAACTGGGCACATATGGGTGGATTGTGAATAAAATATAGACATTTTGAACAAGAGCAGATATTGGAATCTGTATTTGATACAGAAAGTATTGTAGAAAAGGAACATGAACAACAAATTACTATACAAAGATAATATTAATAAAGAAAAAATAATGGATGAAAAATTGTGGAAAGATAGGACATAGGGAAAAATTGTGAGTTGGAATGTTATAAATTTAAATAAAATGACATTTAGCAATGGATTGTAAAGAAATAGAAAAGGAAAATAAAAATAAAATTGCAGAAAGTAGAGACAGGAAAACACAATAAGGTAAAGCAAAAAGAAGAAATAAAAGTGTCAAAAAAGAAAGACATTAGCAAAAAAGAAACAGAGATGTAAAAGAAAATTCAGAATTTAGTGATAAAGAGGAGACAAACTGGACTGTGGTTAAAAAGAAAATTTCTGTACATAAAAGAGTTAAAGATAGAAAAAGAAAGTTTACAAGTATAAATGTAACAAAAAGGAAGGGAATGGATAGAAATAAGAAACAAAGGGAATGGAAAAATAAAGAATACTTGACAAGTAATACACTTTGGTTATTACTTCTTTTATTTTTTTATCAATAAATGTGAATAGTCTTATAAATTTAACAAGGAGAATATGAATAATAGAATGGTGGAAAACTGTGACATTGATATAAATGTATTAGAAAACATAAGATATATAACAAAAGAAGAACGATTACAGGCAGAAACCCTTCTGGAATGGTCACATAATATGGAATTTGGGAAATTAATGCTGTTTTGGAATTGCATTTTTAGCCAGGACAACAGTTCAGATATCAGACACAATTTTAGTAATAATGGGTAGATTAACTATCCTGGATATTAGATGACAGAAAAAATATATAGAATTATAACAGTTTATGCTTATGTAATGGTTAAAGAAAGAGAATGTTTATTTTGGAAAATATTACGTTATTTTATAGTGAATATGAACATAATAATAACTGGAGATTTTAATTGTGACTGAAGAGAAAGAAAAAGGAAAAAGGAAAAAGACACAGACAATGAAGGAATTACTGAAATGTGGAAAGTTAACTTTATGGAAAGAAAAAGGATGGACGTATGAAAGAAATATGTTTAAAATAGACATTGATTATTTTATAATATCAGGAGGAATAAATATAATGTAAAAAGAAGTAGTAAGGACAGATTTTTTTCAGATCATCTAGCAATATGGATAGAAATCAAAGAAAATAAAGAATGCATAAAGGTAGGAAAAGGAATAAAAAAATAAAAAAGAATGGAATATGAAAGGCAATGGAGGTAACCATACAATTATGGAAACATCATTTAACAATGATACCATTCTACAAAAATTGGACTGAATGGTGGATAGCATTTCAGAAAAAGTATAATGAAAGTTATTTAAGTTGGGAGATGAAAGAAAGGGAAAGAGGAATATATGGTTATATATGCTGGAGTTTTTGGAAATTTAGAGCATAAAGGAAAACTCTATGAAAAAGAAAAATGCAATAAGATAACAAAATAATAAAAAGTTTGTTATTTAAACAAAGATATTTATTAAAAGGAAAAAACAGTGTATTAGAAAATTTAGGGAAAATAGTAAAAGAGAAGAATAGTGTAATAAGATTGATGAACAATACAATGGTGAAATTAAGAAAAAAACCCAAATTATGGAAGCAGTGGTAGAATATGTAGAAGAACTATATTAAAAGAAGGGAAGCAGAAAAGTTCAAATGGACTGGCAGTTTAAAAAATTCACAAAGTTAACGAATAATGAATCAGAAAAGAAGATAGTGATAGATGAATTACATAAAGTAATTAAGCAAGTTAATATTGATTCAATGGCAGGTTCAAATGGAATCAGTAATGAAATGTATAAAAAAATTAAGAGATTGGCAAAAGGTTTAGTTTGTAAAAAATTTGAATGAATTGATGGATGATGGTTTCAAGTATAAAGAAAATTGCAGGGGAATTTTAAAATTCTTCTGAAAAAAAGGGCATAATGATGAAATAAAATCAGAGGCTGATAATTTATTTAACTTTTGTTTACTGGGAAAAGTCCGATTTGGAATGAGACAATTTTCAGCAGAAGCCTAGGTTTGAATCACTCCAGACACATGTTTTTGTAACATGGGCGGAAACTCACACAAACACAGGGAAGACATGCAGACTCTGCACAGAGGCTACATCAGCCAAGAATTGAACCAGAGAATTGCTTGCTGTGAGGCAACAATGCAAACCAGTGCCCCACTGTGCATTCCTATGTTAAATGTTAAACAATACTGTTTATAAGATATTGATGAAGATTATACAGAAGAGGATGAAAAATAAAATGCAAAATATATTAGAAGAAAGTGCATACTGTATTAAAGGTAGAGGTTCTCAAGAACTTTTAATAATTATAGCAGAAGTAGTAGATGATATTATGAAGAAAAGACAAGCAATAAGATTAATAGTAGTTGATGTTAATAAAGCTTTTGATACAATAGAACACCAAGTCTTATAAAGATCTATAGATAGTTACAATATTAGTAAAAAATAATAGAAAATATAAGACTGCTTATGAAGACAACAAAGTGAGACTACTAATTAATGTGGGGGTTAAATAAAAAAAATAGAAATGAATAATGGAATTCGTGAAGGATGTCCAATGAGTAGTATTTTGTTTGTTTTAATTATGAATTTAATAGTTATTGAAATCAAGGGTAAGATGAAAAGGGTAGAATATGTAATGGAAATGTATAAAATTCTAGTAATAATGACATATGCAGATGATATAGTTATTGTAACAAAACAATTAATTTGGATAGTAAAAGTAATTTAATATTTAATAGAATTATTAAAACAAATAGGGTTGGACCTTAATAACTAAAAAGATAAAGGATAAGAAGTAGTAATAAAATGGCAGTTACACGGTTTACTATAACTAAAAACATTAGGAATAGAGTTTGGTATTCATAAAAATAAAGAAAAGGCAATGGGAAAATTTGATAAGAAATATAAAAAACTATGTGCATTATTAAAAACATACAAGTTGTCATATAAAAAGAAAGCATTTAAGCAAAATAGCATATTTAGTAAGCATTTTCATGATTCAGAAATGTATGAAAAGGAAATAATTGAAATAAATGTCTCCTTGATATGGAGTTGTAGACTGAAACGTGTCAAAAGATAAGCATTATACAGGAATAAAAAGGTGGTGGTTTAGGTTTAATAAACCCAATAGTATTTGGGGCTTCTTTGAATTTAATTAAAGTATTAATATGGATAAAAGATAAAAATAGTGGGAAAGATATTTAACTGTAATTACAAGGACATGTGGAAAGAAGCTATATCTAATTAAAGAAAGAAAAAAAAATATTATGATGATGAAATACAAAATTATCAAGAAAAAATATCAGTATGGAAGATAAAGATCGATGGGGTAAATGAATGAAGGAAAGTATGGTATGAAAAGATAATGGATCAATCATTTTGTATTAATCCATGGGAAAATTTGCAAGAAGAAAAAATAAAAGGTATTAAAGGAAGAAATACATGATGTAAAAATTGTGCAGAATGTCAGGATTTCTTAAGTATAAATACACTTCTTGTTATAAGTAATATGCCCTATAAAAAGAGAAATTAAATATTTGGTTGTATTGTGGGTTGGAAGAAACAGCAGAATGTGTGTTTTGGACAAATAAAAGAGTAAGAAAATGATGGAAGAAATTGTGTGAATAATTTGTTTGGAAATATAAAAGAAAAAGATATAAATACGGCTTTGATAGCATATAGATATTATAAGGCCATTAAAAACGGGAGAACAAATTAAAACTAGATAGGAGAATATTTTGTATTATATGGGTTGTTTGATATGAAATACTTAATGAAATTATGTTTAATGTAATTTTTTTCCCAGCAATTATAAAAAGATTAAAATGTTGGTTGTGGAAGAGGAAGTGCAGGTCTAGTAAAGAAAATATCATCGGTTTGTCTTTACTGTGAATGTTGGTAAATAAATGATGATGAAAATATGTAAATAAGCAAATATATACTATCAGTGTAAATAAATTGTAAATAGAATACAAATAAAGAACCCCTGCTCTGTGGGAGGTGTTCACAAGGTAGTACCACAAGGCTGTTACTGGTAATCACTGAATTTAAATGGAGGCCATGAGTGGAGATGAGTTGGAGAAAGAGAAAAAGGAAACTATAATCAAAAGGAAAAAGATGTTCTGGAGGTAAATACCATGTCATCAGGGGGTCTAGATAATTCTGTTTTACAAAAAATAATGGAAGATGCAGAACCACAAGAACTGGAGTCCATGCAGTAAAATGTGACAATGGACAAATTATTTTATTTGGCAGTGAGGAAATGACAGAAAAACTGAAGGATGCTATAAATGATGGTATGGATGCAGAGAGGGCCAGTCTGGACAGTGGATTAACTGGCTTTAAGTGGATGGTCTGTACTGGTGTTCAGGAAGATGCAACAGTGAGCAGTACAAAAAGAGAGACTGACAGCAGTATTTCCAGAGTAAATACTTACACAGCAGCAATAGTAGCAGGTTCCAGTGAAAGATTACAGAAAGAAAATGATGTGTAGGTGCAGATGAGACAGTCTGGAGCTGTTGAGAGCTGGAGGAAAAGGCCTGTTGTATGTGTGAAAACAAAGTATGAACAGCAAACAAACAGGTACTGCATACCTTTATGCCCTTAAAATTTAGTTTGCCTGACATTAGGGCATTAATAAGCATAGGAATTGAACCTTTTTGTGAAATAAGTATTAAGACATTTGCATTAACAGAAAGATTTGTTAATGAATGTGAAAGGAGTAGTAATATATCTCACTGGAAGGACTATATCAAAATTTAAGTGTATACTTAAAAAGAAAACTGCTGTTGCAATTTAGAACAACTTAGATAGAAGAGGATGACTAAAAATGTTTTTTTTCTAAGTTTATCTCAGGATGTGCATATTTTAAAAAAGTTGCAGATGATGGAGAAGTATGGACTATGGAACTACAAATTTATATAACTTAAAAAACAGAAAGTAACACACTACATCATTTGCCTAATGTGATAATAATAAAGTGAGCGTTAATTACTGGTGGATGCCAAAAGGATGTTTGTTTTTTTTCTGGGGGGACAAATCACATTTAATTCAAGATTGCACAGAAAAGGTGTGGACAGTGTGGGGAGTTTGGACATTCTAGAAAACAAATGTAAATGTAAATCATATTGTAGGAAATGTGGAAGTTTGGAAGATTTTTGGTTTGATTGCCCACAAATTAATGAAGATAAACAATTTAAAGAAAATGATGGGGAAGAACATGCTTTTATGCAAGAAAGGGTAGAAGTGAATGATGAAAGCAATGCAAGTGGAGAATGTAGGTGAGGGTGTTAAAGCACATGATAAAAATATAGAAGAAGATGCACTAGTCCACAAACCAAAACATGAAAAAGCAACACATAGAGATAGAATCAATTTTGGCATAATTGAAACAGAGGAAAAAGAAGAGGGTGATATGAGCTCAGAGTTAGAAAAAAAAGCAACATGTTCTATTGCAGGAGGGGTTAGAAGGAGAAACAGGTGATCAAAAGAAGACTTGAAAAAATGCAAATAAGTGAAAGGTTAATATACGTATAGCATTACTGGATGTGACTAGCACAAAAGTGATGTTAGAAGAATGATGCTGATAGAATGAGGTGAAAAAATAGATGTAGAGTTAATTTGTTTATGTGACATAAGATGTACTGATAAAAGGAAAAGGATGGAATTTCAAATGATGCAGAAACAAAACGTGATGTGGGCTACAGGGAGTGATAAACATTCAGGTAATGCAGTATTACTAAAAATGAAGTGATTAAAATATTAGATATAATGGTGGTTGTAGCAGGCAGCGTTTTAGTATGTGATGTAAGAAAGAAGCAGAAGGTATTTAGAAATGTATTAACACAGCTTATAGACTTAATCACTCCTTTGAGCCAATCGATAATCGAAATAGTGACGACGATGCAAAGGGGGTGGTCCCCAGAAACACCAGCTACAAGGGAAGCCAGGAGGTGTGAAAATGGAACTGGTGAAGGTGTTTCAGGTCTGAATGCAGCCGTTTACAATGAGGGAATGGATTTCAATCAAACTCCACTGATTTTGAGAAGCTCTGAGGGGGATTTGGTAACTAAGGACAAAAAAACATTTTATCTGCCAAACAACAGGAAGAAAAGACAACTGTAAATGGTTCTAAATGAACAACAATGGACTTCAAAGACTGGCTGCAGGTTAGTTTCTCTAATAATTTTAGAGAGCAAATTGTCAAACCTAGGCCTGTTTATGATACTTACCAGAATAATGTTAACAAGTTGTATAGATTACGAACTGCTAAAACGATCACAGCACTCGTAGAAAAACTGTTAAGTCCAAAAAAGTGCCTGGACACGCTGTTAAGAGATCCACAGAAGTTTATTTCACAGATATTAAAAAATGATGAACCACGCTGCAACCTAGTCTCCAAGATTGCCAGACCATAAAAAATAAACGCTCTTACATACAACTTAAATCCCTGCGTTTTCGTCACTAAGACTTCATCAGACAATCAGACAAGTTGTATAGATTAATTGACAAATTAAAGACGCTAGATGTTGAAAATTATTATTTAAAATAATGTATTTCAAAGGGGAATGTCCCTAAAGGGCTTAGGGTTTATAAATGCCCAAATAATGTTAAGCCAGGAAGTACATTTCACAAGGAATTTGTTGACATTTTTAATAAATGTAGACTAGATATTTTAAAAAGTCTGATAAATGAAAATGAGAGAATTAAATGTGACTTGGTGAAAGAAATTGTTGTTTTGAATGATTATGTTATAAATGATTTAATGCACTCAATTCCAGCAGGAAGAATTAAATATGATGAAATTAAGAGGGACATAGAAGCCCACTGTAATGAATTGCTTACAAGGAAAATAAAAAAAAAAACTGGAGAAAGACATTAAAGAATATGCTGACAATACAAACTACCCTGAACCTAAAAATAGAGTGAAGTTCTGGGAAAAAGAAAATAACGTGGGTGATGAAGTTAATGAATTGCTTAGGGTAGGCTAACAGATGGGGGACCTAGATGATTTTGTTGAAAAGAATCCCCCTCCCCTACCAAGAAAATCAGAAAGAATAAAAAACTAGGAATGATCAAAACTATCGGCAGTGGAGGAGAAGGGGAAGGGGGAGGGGGAGATACTGAACAACGCATGTATCACCCGTCCCAACTTGGATAATGAAACTATCAAACAAGATGCTACAAACCCATACAGGTTTATAAAAGGAGACTTTAGTATATACAACTTCAGCCATGTTACATTAGAGAAAGAACACTTCAACCTCCTCTTTAAGGGTTGAAATATATACCCTCTGGGAAGGGTGATTTGACAAAAACCCTACTGGACATAAAAATGTTTACTAGGAAAATTAATTTTTAATTTATTTTTAGTGAGAACAGGAGCCCAGAGCCAGGTGGGTTAAGGAGGAAAAGTATTTTTAATCCACCCTTACACCCCCAAATCAAAAACTTTGAAAGTATTGTGTAAAGTGAGGTTAGAAAAACATCCACAAAGTGAGATACAAAGCCAACTTACAAGAAAATGATAGAAATATTTAAATAAATTGAGGCAGGATAATAACTTAAGGGTAATGAAACCCGACAAGGGGGGGGGGTGATATAGATTTAATGGACTGTTTAACCTACAAAGGGAAAATGAATGACATCCTAAGCGACTCTTCAAGATATTCAGTGGTGTCTAGAAATGAAATTAATATTGCCTACAGGAGAATTGACATGGTGCTAGAAGATCTATTATTGGAAGGGCTGATAGATGCAAAAACATTAAAATTGTTAAAAGTAGAGAAACCAAGAATCCCCACAATGTTTGGGATCCCTAAAATACGCAAAAATGGAAGTGATCCACCACTTAGACCCATTGTGTCAGCAGAGGGATCAAAGACTTTACCGCTGGCTAAGTATGTGGATAGTAAGTTAAAAACATTGTGGGTGAAAAGGAAAAACATTTTGAGGGAATCTTGGGATTTCTTAAGATGCCTTACAAAGGAAATGTTTTGTGAAAATATTTCCTTTCTTGCAATAGATGTTGACCTGTTTTCATGCAATCCTCACCAAAAAGGCCTCCTATTGTTACAAGAAATTATATATGAGGATGGCTCAATTACACATGATGAATGCACTGTTGTCATGCAATTAATTGACCTAGTTTTGAAGTACAATTTTATCTATTTTAAAGGAGAATTGTTTCACCAGACAAAAGGTGTGGCGATGGGGGCAGCGTGTGCCCCCAAATACACAAATCTAGTATTAGCAAAGTGGGAAGAGAAAGTAGTACTAAATTCCATATATAGTGATAAATGGATTTTATATAAAAGATTTTTAGATGACATATGTATTTTATGTACTGGGCCAATGGAAATTATCAATGATTTTATTGCATTTTTAAACAATAACACTGATTTTTTTAGAATTTTCATATGGTATTAGTCAAGAGAAACTACAATACCTAGACACTGAGATATATAAAGAGAATAATGAATTCTATTCCAAGATATTTAGAAAAAGTACATATTCAAAATCATATTTACACTTTAATTGTTCACACCCACTTAATACAAGAATAATATCGTCAAAGGGCAGTACATAAGGTCAAGCAGGATGACTTTGAATAATGAGGAGTTTTTCAAAGAAATGGGTTTAGTAAGGCAGTTCTTTACAGCTAGGGAATATCTGACTTGGTTGATAGACCAGGTAGAAAAAGAGGTATGTGAAAGAAGGTAGGACAAATTCAGATCTATTTTGGGTATTAGCCTTGACAACCAAGAGAATGGGAACCAAGTTAAACAGGATACATATGGAAATGCCTTAGTAATAGAATATAATGGAAGCTCCAGCTTGGTCAGGTCTATATTAAACACCGAGTGGAATAGATTTGTTGCACTTACAGATCTTGAAAAGATACCTAAGAGAGAATTAAAAGTGTTTTTTAGAAATTCATTGAGTTTGAAAAATGTATTAGAGATAGAAATGAGACAGAATAGTGCAACAAAGAAAAGGAAAGGAACTTTTAAGTGTGACCACTGTTCCCAGTGTAGTCATATAATAAATAAGGAAAGTATATTTTTGGAAAGTAAGAACATAACTATTATGAGTAAGGAATATAGTAACTATGATTCCAGTGGCTTGGTCTATCTAGGTATATGTCAGGTTTGCCAAGCATTTTATATTGGCAAGACAGAGTGTAAACTTCGAAGAAGAATATACGAACATATGTATGAAATCCAGATTCACAAAGACACTAATACCCCATTTAAGCACAAACAAAAATGCAGTGAAGCTTATTACAAGTTTTTTGTCATTGAGCAGAATGGAAGAGTTGGTCTATGGGAAGAAACCATTGGATATAAAGAGTTATGGTGGCAGATCACCCTCCAAGCAAACACATTTCATGGACTTAATGACCACATTTCAATTGCCCCTGTGCTTAAATTAAGGGCAGCAAAACTGTAATAATGGGTTAAAACAGAAGAATGTTTGGTTAGATTTTTGCAATATGTAAATGACTTTTTAACTTTTATAACAATTTTTATATTATGTATTTATATGTGTATTCATACAACGATATTTTAGAAATGTTATGAATGAAACAGTTTTAAACAAAATTTTAGTAGGATTATATTTATTTGTACATAGGTGTTGATGCCAATTCACAATGTAAATTTATGTTCAGAGTGTTATTAATAAATGGACACTAGAGGGAGCTTTAAGATCATTTTCTATACTTTACATGCAATTGTTTTAAACAAGTTTCAAAAATTTTAAAGTACATGATTTTATATTAATTTATGAAGGATTTAACATAAAATATTAATTTTTAGATAGCGGTACTTAGGTAACATGGTTTTTAACAAGTAAAATGGTGGCACATGTATTTCTCATTCAAAGAAGGTTATATATGCACACAGTCACTTTAAATGTATTGTGTTCTGTATTAATTGCCAATTAACATTTTTATTTCATTGGGTAATTAATTCAATTCACCAACTAGAAGGAGTATAAAAGGAATGGTTCATAAGTCTGTCTGCATCTGATGAAGTAACTTGCAAATGAAAACACATTGGATAGGAGACATTAATGGCTGGAGTGTATGTGTTTTTTGTTGATTTTCATTAAAGGTGTGTTTTCAAAGAAAACTGCTGGTATTCTATCCTTGGTGGTACCTGTGGATTCTGTTTGAAGTGAACTTTGGTGCCTTGGTGAATATTTTACTTTATTCTGTTTAGAAATGTAGTAGTGTACACATATACAAATGTAACTTAAGGAAAAAAATTGAGGAAATTCAAAATTATGTCATAGTAAATATCTCTATAATGGTGTTGGCGCCTTTAATTATAACTTAAATATCAGAAGAGAAAATAGCACAATATGTAAAAAATGCTGAGAGATGTTGTAAATAATGGTAGGCTAAGAATAAGTAAAGGGAGAGAATATACTTATAAGAGTGGGGTTACTTAACACAGAAATTGGTTATATTTTGTTTACAGATGACATGAAAGAAATAAACGATGGAATTAGATAAGCAAAGTTTTCAGATCATAGGACTGTATGGGCAATAATAGAAGCAAATAAAAATAAAATTAAAGAAGGAAAGGGTTAAAAAGATTGACAGGAAAAACTGAAGGAATGCAATGTCTTAAAAAGAAAGAAAGAAGGCAACTATGGGAAGGTCACATGACAATAAACTCATTTTATGGCAATTTGACAAAGTGGTTAATGGCATATAAAGAAAAGTTTAAAAACCACTTAAAATCAGAGAGAGAGAGAGAGCAACTGAAGAAGGGATAGATGATACATAATAATTTGTGAACAAATAAATGATTGGTGAATCACTGGAAAAAGTTGTGTGAAGTGATTTTCTGAGAATATTAATGACATAAACAATATAAGTCTGAATATGATTATAAAGGGATATTATGATATTAAGAAAAAATGGTAGTTGAGAAGGGTAGATAAGAATTTATTTATATAATCTGAGTTTTTGGAATGAAAGACTGAATGAAGTATGGATTTTACCAGATATATTGTGAAAAATCAGATTATGGCTGTGGAAGGAGTGGGGATCAGTTATGGAAGAATAACAATGAGGATGTTATAAGAAAAATGAAAAATAGTAAGACATAGAATTGTGCAAATATGTGCCTGTAAATATGTAAAGTTTATAAATATGTAATTGTTTTTATGTTGTGCTAAATAAAGGACCTCAACCCTTTTTAATAGGTGTCTTGGGATCTTTTGAGCTACCACCAACTCAAGCAGATGGGACTTTAGATTAACATCTCATCCAAAGCTGGCTCACTCAGGACTATAGTACTCCCTTATGTTACACCACATTGTCAGCAATCCATATACCTGGTGCAGGAATAGAATCTACAGTCTCCTGCAACAAAAGAGAATGTAGAAAAAACAGACAAGGGGTAGGAGAAAAGAAAGAAATTAAAACTGAACGTGGAAGGAGTGAAGAACATAACTATAAGAAAAAGAGGAAAAAATGGAAGTTGACAACATGACTCAATCTGTGGATGTGCAAAGTCAACTGGATGAAAATTGTATGCTTGCAAATGTAATAAGCAATGAAAACAGTGTGATTAATAAGACTAATGGTGATGAAGATCATTCCTTTGTAACAACTGATAGAGCAGATATTATTGAATTAGAAGATGAAGATTCAGAAAAGATATTCTGACAACTGAAGATTCAGCTATCAGAGAAACTGATACATTTGTAGATAAGACAATGAACATTGAATGGTGTTATGCCTGTCAGGAGCAAAAAGAGAGGATGTTAGAAAGGCCATAGATTGACTTAATGTTAGGAAGTATGTATCAGTTTTTAGTCATATTGGTACAAATAATCTCATTCACAAGGACCCTCTTGACTGATAGTAGCGAACTTATAGAATTTTAGATAGCATAGCTTGTACAGATGTTAGGATATATTTTTCAATAATTACATATTGGAAGTAGAGTCAGGTCACAATGAATGAACAGATTTTGGGGGTAAATACCTACATGAAAAAAGTTATGTTTTAAAAAATGGAAATGTGTAGCGCATCCAAGCCTAATTATGGACATACATGTGTTTAAACAGGATGGCATGCACTTGTCAAGATCAGGGAAGAGAATTTTTACAGCAGACATTTTGCAATATTTGACAAATGCAAGGCAGAATTCTTGCCAGGTCAAAGATGTAACAGTTCACAGATACAAACGTGATGCATTAATAATAAAGTCTTTTATTGGAAAACTTGCTATATTCCCACAAGATTGATGTTATTGTTTGTGAAACATAGTTTATGAACAATGACTGGAAACCAGTTCTGTCAACGTATAAATGTTTTACTGTAACAGACATTCTAACAAAAAATCAGATGGATGCTAGCTGACAGGTGTGCATACCACTTGGTGTACTCATAGGGTTGTGTTGTCCATATTGTAATTATCTCGTGTATTAGCATTCACAATGGTATTAATCCCCCAATGAGTTTCCTTCATATACCATTTCCCATGTCTGTGGCATCAGTCCTTTGTATGTGTTGATACTGTATGCATTATACCAATACCACACTTGGATTCAACAGTTGTTCACAATTTGCAGTGCTCTACAAAGCTGGAAGAAGAAAGGATGTGTAAGTCAGTTTTGATGTCAGAGACCTAAATAATGGACAGAAATGGGCCTAGCCCAGAGCCCTAAGGTACAGACCTGGTCACTGTAGGGTTTGACATAGTTTAGATAGAAGTGTCTACCCACTTGGTGATATAAGCATTTATGAACAGATGTGAGAGTTTCTCTGTAATACCTGACTGTTGATTTGTGTCACATGCTTTGTCCAGGTCAAGATACACAGGATGATAGTGTTCTCATCATGTATGTCATTGAAAACCTTCTAAAAGACAGTGAACAGATGTAAGAGACATGATGTAGCCTGAACAAATCAAACATGGGTTTAGCACACAGTTGTAATATTACCTGTGTTCATTCAGAGAAGGTCCATGATGACTCCTTGGCCTACCTCAGGTGATGACCCCCCCCCTCCCCATAGTCAAAAGGATGCAGGTTGCTGTACACCCTTCTATGGTAACCTAGACTATCTGGGGGGTGTGTTGATGTATAGATCCAATTGTTTCTGGGAGGTCAGGTTATACGTCACATTGTAGGTAACCTGTAATATTGTCAGGCCCTTATTACCCAAAGAGAGTGCACAGATGTGCTGCCCTGCCAACAATAAAAACTGAGTAATGTATACTTTGGTTGATGGCCGATGGGTGGTGACATGTGAGACAAACTGTCAGCCAGCAGATTGTCTATGTCCTCTGGGTGGGTATATCTGCTGACATCCACACACAAATCTGTGCTTAGTTGTGTATTCCACATAACATTCCATATGTATTTGAATAAATGATTTGTGACAAGATCTCCATACAGTCTTGGTCATTCATCACATTCCACATGCTGTTGCTGTGCACACAGTCATACAACTGTACAGATCTCACATACTTACATCCCTTGCACAACATATGATTATATGTGTTTCATGGGGAAACTGTTTCAGCAGCCTGAAGTCATATCAGGACACATTACAGATCAGTTGTTTGGGGTTCATGCAGAACATTTCTTAACACATATGCTAATAGTCACACAATGGTGCTGCTGACCACCTCAATAATCCCTGAGTGTAGTAACACAACAGCACATAGAATGAATTCCACAATGTTGCAATTGCAATGAGTTATGTGATACATTGATTATGTATATCACAGCATAATGACCATGTGTATGATACATGACTTATGTGACCATGTGATCAATATGAATTGATATTGATGTCAGTCACAAAACATTTAATGATGGTATGTAGACACATGCACACCTGTGCCATACTACAAGTGTCACTGTGATGGCAGAATATGAACTGTATAGAAGGTTAATCTGCTCCACTACAAAAACATGTCCTAATATGCCAACAATATACATAACAATGTATCATACCATGTTAACAGTTCTCAAGAGACATGTTACTACAGCTGTTATAGAAGATCAATGGCATTAATGGCCATAAATACATTAGCTTGCATCACAGATTGTAAGACCCTTTAGTAACCACACTGCACATCCACACCTCAATACAGCACATGTTAATAACATTATTAGCCTAATGCCATCTACACATTAAATCCTAGCCATTATTATACCTTATACCTTGTAAAAAAATCCCTCTATCTATATGATAGATGTAGTAAGCCTATTGTGCATATGTGTATACTTGTTTGATTGCATTACATCTTGCCATTATCCATATCGGACATGTGCATCATGCCATGATGGAATTTGCAATCATGCAGTGTTCTTAAGATGGCTTGAAGAGGCTCATAGAAGAGCTCTGCATCATGATGTGTGTATGCATATTTGATAGGAGGACATCATCCACTTCTCTGCAGGAAGGATGTCATGTGACTAGTGGAAAAAGGAAGATGGTGGATGCATGGGGCTACATGAAAGGTCTTCCAAGTGGCAATGCAATGAAGAATGATTCCAAAGATCAACAATGATCGCAAGGTACCACCAACCGCACACACACACACACACACACACACACACACACACACACACACACACACACACACACACACACACACACACACACACACACAAACATACGCAGCCATAGATTGGGTCTGATTTGATCATTGCACCCATGTACATATAGAATATGAATGCCATGCAATATCACAGTAACAGCACCACATATGTCTGACTGTAACACTGTCATGTTGCACTTTATGGAGTATGATAGCATCATTGTATTCTGAGGAGAACATGTTGGGAGGAGTGTAGGACATGGATGTGGAATCACATCCCTATGTAGAATTGTCTCAAAAGTGATAGGTGTATGTACAGTCACGCAAGTTGCCTGCTGTCAGATAAGAACCCATATATGTGTATGTAAAATAAGTTGTAAACACAGTAGTTAATGTTATTGCCATACCACAGGTTTGTCTTGAATATGTCAGAGTTCATGTTATACAGGATGTCATCATCATTGAATGCTACAATGAGATGTTTGGAGAAGGATTTGACATGGTTGTGGACTCATATATCGTTCTAAAATTGACATCATAGTGAGCACTGTCTGCATATACAGTTGACTGTAGTGAGAACAGAAACCCTACCTACCTGTTTATAAAACACAGTACTTAATGCAAGCACCACAGAACAAGTATGGCTTTTATAGTGACTGAAAACACATCAGCAGTGTCTGGTGAGAAGAAGATGATAACAGCAATGTCCCACATGCTGGTGTAAAATGCTCTCTTAAATGTCAACCAACTGAACAAACATGTGCACATGAATTGACCGCAGTGAAAATGGAATCGTAACCTACCTAATTACACAGCAAAGTCCTTAACAGAAGCTCCACAGAATGAGTCTAACTTTTATAATGCTGCAGAATAATTCATAATGGATGACATCATCACTGGAAGTTTGATAGAAGATGTTAGGAGGCTTAAATGAAATGGATGTGTTGGTATATGCAACTGTCAAAACATTGGTACTCCATAGGAATTGTACTCCGGAGATGAAAGTAGGATACACAGTTATGCTTTTCTGACTAGAAGGACATACACACACACATGAGATGATTGCAGTGAGATTAGAACCCATACCCAAGTACAAGAAATAGAGAACTCAGTACTTAACACAAGTGTCACAGCATACTTCTGACTTTAACAATCCATGCAGGAGAATTTATAGTGGATGATGTCAGCACTGGATGCTTGAGAGAAGATGTTGGGAGGCCTGTGTGAAATGGATGGCTAGCCATGTACAACTGTCAATATATTAAAGATCTGAATATTACGAGAATGATGTGTGTGCAAAGTTTAGCATTTGCTATTGTGTTTCCAATGTATGTGTATACCTTCAAAAGACAGCTTTGCAAACTATATGCAGATAGCTGTCCACATTATTACAAGTATTCAAGAATCTGAATGTGTATTATCAGTATAAATATGTACATGGTATATAAGAAAGCATTGGTTTTATTTCTGTAGTGCAGTTACTGTATTTGAGAACAAGTACTGAGAGACCAAGCTTCAAGTGCATGGCTGCAGGTAACACATGGTCACAGTGTAAATATGTGTTCATTCCTTAAAATGTGCCTTCTCTTTGTTTGTGTTTTTACATGTACATTCATGGGATGAAGATTAAATGGACAGTAAACATAAGTAATACATGCTAATGAGCACTTTCTATAGTGCACTGCCAAGCGTTTGGTTTATGCGATGAATGGCAAAGTATTTGCAAATGTGAGATACACATTTATACTGCTTCCCCATTTGTCCATAGTTAAGCAATGAGCAAATGCAAGCCTCTGCTTCATTTATAAAATTATGAGAGTTCTCTCAGTTTGTTTACTTCTGCACAAGCACATTAAGCAGAGAGGCATGCCAGTCAGCAGTGTCAATAGTACTGAGTGTAAGAAACATACCTGCTGCTTAACTGACTCTGTGGCAGCAGATGTAAATGGCAATGACAGATTTTTTTAGCACAGATGATACAGGGTTCAAACCCAGGTGTATCTAATAGTTTTAAATATGTGTTTATAATGCAATTAAATAATTCTTTATTGTACATCCACTGTGTGTTAGCATAACACACTGTGTTAAAGCAGCATTGTGCAGAAGCAACTGCACCACTGAAGGGGCAAGTAGTGGGAAGAACAAATGGAAAGCAATATAGGAAAATTCAGGTGGGAGGTAGGAAAGGACCATAGCTATCATCTTCAACAGTGTAAAATGAAGATATGTACACAATATTAGCTGAATTTAGACTGTCACCTCAACAAGTGGGGGGGACAACAACAATGCAATCATGTTGTATAGCCAATTGGAATAAATTAAGTGTATCAAGAAGACACATGTGAAGTGGAGAGCTATGTATGAGACAATAACTTTTTTGTGGGGCAGCAGGTGTCCATTTTTGATTTTACTTCAGTAAAAGAAAAATGTTGGGTAAGGGACGTAAGGATTTCTGGGTCAGGTGAGAAAGCAGATGCAAAAAAACTGGACAAATAAGACAAGACACAGGGATGGTGAGGGACATGACAGGTTGGGGGACACCATGACTGAGTTTAGGAAGGGGACAATGGATGCCTCTGCCCTTTAAACATGGAGACAATGAGAATCTAATCTCACCTGCAGGACTATCATCATAATCACCTTACTCTGCTGGATGTTGGAGTGCTTGAAGTTTTCTCCTATGGACCATAGAAGACAGCATCCTCTCCATCTGGCATAGATGTGCACCAATGGCACCCTATGCACCAAGCCTGGCAACTCCTGGTGGGTGATAAAATCCCCATCTTCACCAGTACTTCCCGAGCATACCACAGCACCAGCTGCTAGGATAATGTTCTCTGATGTGGAGGACTCAGGTTGTGCAGGGGCAGTGGAGGTAGTAATGGCAGATTAGGTCTGAGATGTGCTGGTCATCGATGCAGAAGCCAGTGGAGTAGGGGCAGGCTGAGTCATGGGGGTTGGCATACCTCCCTGTGCTGTAAAGTATTTTATGATTTGTCAGAAATGAATGATATGGAAATGGTTTGACTACATATAGAAAAATAAAAAAGAGAGATAAGGGTTGGGGTAAGAGAAAAAAGAGATAAATGGTGATATCATATGTGACATACAATGCATTATCACAATAATAAAGTATTTCTCCCTACTTTTGCATTTAAGTATACTTCTTAACAACTACAAAGTATAAGTAGTGATTGTTCAATGTAATATTTGCAATGTGCATATATTGCACATATGCTTGGTCAAATTATGCAGATTAAGTTAACAGATGAGCATTTATGCCACTTGTGTTGAAATTATATTATGTAATATTTTTAAAGGATTTCACTATATATTTGAACCCACAGTGTCTGACTACGGTATTAGATATGACTCCAGCAGTTAGCTTGTAATACAGACTGAAGTAGGCATGCTTGCTTTTTCAGTTATGATATGCATGCTTACTTAACTTCTACCATATAGAAGAGCAATAGTTTAACTAAAATAATATAGTTATGTTGTGCTGTGTACATACTCCTTGCTTCCCTCAGTCTCTCTAGGCACTCAGCATAGACCTCCCTATTCACAATGATCCCTTAGTTGGCTGTGTAATAAAAAGAAGACATCAAGAGAAGAGCATTAAGCATACCAGTCTTGCATATATGCAGCTGACTATCTAGTTTTAATTCTCTGTATCTCTATACTGAAAGAACTGTAGGATGTCAGCAGTCCTAAACTTATCCAGCCACTGGTTGAGTGTATCCTGCTTTTGCCTTTTGGGATCATTATAGTGGTGCCCATACTGTTCTTCAGTGCATGGAATGCCAGTCACACTGGAGGCAGCCTTGGCCAGACTTTTCCATGACTCAGACTTGTACTGAGAGGTGTTGCACTTTACAAGGAATCCAGTGATGATTCTTGAATCCTCAACATACCACCTTTACACCTAAATTGGGCACCTTCCCTTCTACCACCAGACATGTCCGACCAGGGAAAATAGCAATAGTTAATGATTTCCCACCAATGCATGTTATCACATTTACTACAAATGGGAAAACCTGAACAACCATACCAACCAGTTTGTGCAACATTAACGGGAATGCATCACTGCCAACTAAGAAGTGTAATGTGACAATTGGCATTAGGTTTTGGTTTGGATGCTGCTGTACCTCTTACTTGAATTAACTTTGCAGACAGATATTGGTGACCTAAATTTTATAATATGATTTTTGGTGTGGGTTTATACACACACACACACACACACACACACACACACACACACACACACACACACACACACACACACACACACACACACACACACACACACACACACACACACACAAACAGTATGAGGGGTTGACCAGGTATGTGAGTGACCTGACAAAGTCCTGTTTTATACATTCATGTGTGTATGAGTATCATTGAGGTCTGAAGGCCATCCAAGGCCAGAGAAGACAATTATAATTACAGAAAGATAATATTCAGTAGACCCTTTGTCACACATATAATTCATATGAGCTCCACTGCTGTACATACTTATTGTTATTTATGATTATGTTTGAATTGTTTGTGTTTGTTTTCTAAAACTGAGTTGGCAAGCATTAACAAAATCGGGAGTGTGCTAGATTAGATCCCAGGCTCACCTGCATTGCAGTCCTACACTTACACCTGCTGCCACACAAACAGTTAAGAAATGGCTGTATATTTTCATATTCATTATTATGTGTGTTAACTGCTGCACAATGCCGCTTAGTGTGTGTGTTTGTTTGGTGGCAAACCATAGACAATACAATATATCCATTCTGAAATTGTCTACTGCCCACTTCTTGTCTGCAGGTGTTCTAGACCTACAGGCATTGGTGGAGGCTGCTAACTGCCGATCAGTGCTGCTTGCAAAAAGATGCAACAATGTATCCTTTTTTAAAAAACAAGAAAGTCTGCATGTGTTCTGTCTGCTTCATTTGTGAACATTATTCCAGTTTTGCTTGAAGTTAAGGACTTGTGAACATGACAAGCAAAGCTCACCTTGTTTTATTCTTGTGAGCAGTATTTATTAGGTTTCATCCTTAAAGACAAATGTGGGACTTGAACCATGATCTGGAGATAGTATATACTGTGTGGATCACTGTGTTAGCAGATTTGCTACACAAACATATGAGTCACAGGTGTAGTTTATGTACTGGTTATCAAAGAAGTACATTACATGACATTTATTCTATTTATCCATTTTCTGTGTTTGGCCTAAGTCACGCGTCATGCAAATCGAGGTATTCAAAAAATCAAATAAACAACTTTATAAAACAAATGTTAGTACACATTAAAGGTTTTTATACAAGTCTGGATTTGAACTGTCACGCCAATGAACCTATAAAACACAGTAAGGGTGTCTTATCCTTTTTTGCTACAGAAACAAGCTTTGCAGCAGGAATGCAAATCATTGTGCATACAAGCAAGTCCTATTTTATCCACAGTATTAACAAGACATATAACACTTGCACACTCTCAGTTGTTTGTACATGTGTTACATATTTAGTGCAATGACTAACAACACAGCCATTTATGAGTATTGTTTGCAGCAATGCAACTGTCTTGTCTTTGTATTGTGTTCATTCTTCTTTTATCTGAGCAGTGATCTCAGACATGCAGTCTGTAAGGCATTTTGTATCATTGTCCTTAAAATGTATGAAAATATTAAATGACAATAATATACAGTTTTCAACAAAGGGAGGTAAGTTTGGATATTAGTGAACAGAAACTGAGAAATGTGTGCTGCTCATGTCCATTTACAACCTTGATATAATTACTTCTACATTTTGTAAGTGTATCTTGACTGACACACCCATTGCAATTAAGGGAATCTGAATTGTGTATTCCTTCTGCCTCCCACTAACCATTTACAGTTGCAATCCTTTAGCAACAAACACTGAGATAGTGCCTACACTATTTTACATTTGCTACATGAAGCCAAACATTTGGGACTTAGCAATTCTTATGAGTCCACACCTCGTTTGCATCTTCACTGTGCTGAGAGCCACGAGTCTCCATCTTAACAAGGTAACCATGTAGCAAAGGAACTTGAAGATGAGGGGACTTGTGTATTTGTAGAACACACAGGATTGGCATTCATTTAACTTTATCTGCACAGAAGGCTTCTGATGTTGCTAAAGTATGCTTGTATTTTTCAGGTAGCTGCTAGATTTGTTCATATGTTATAAAGAGAACTGCTATTTATGCATTAGGGGATTAAACTGTTATCTGTATGCACTTCTTATACTTCACTTTTAGCATAGGCATTTTTGCCATGCATTGTCTTTCACAGATACACAGCCTTATTAACTGTCATTACAAGTGTTATTGTTAAAATTGCTTACCTTACAATCTTTTCTATCTTATTCCATTGTAATATAAAGTACTGTATTGCCAATGACACAGGGGTGTAATGTTTCTTCTAAGATTGTCCATAGACACCACTAGGAGAGTACTGGGCACAGTGACAGGTGTGCACATTTTGTGAAAATTGTGTGGGAAGCATTCATAATAGCTGAATTATGTGTTATTTCTTGGATTCTACAAACTATCATTTTCCTGTTTTTTAAAGGGTGAGAGTGCCAAGTACTATTGGTGTGTTTCCACATCACAAGTTGGGTTTCAAGAGTTTTGCTCTTGCAATTGTGTAGTCATCCTGATATTTCCATGTGTGTACAGGGATAGTTGTATGTAATCAGTGGCATGTTGTAGCATACTATTCAGGAATTGATCTAAGATCCTGGATGTGGATGCCTGTGATATCCCTAGCATATGCCCTGTTGGCCTCTGAAAGACTCCTGTAGCTAGAGCTGTAAGTGCTACACATCCTTAGTCTCCACAGGTATTAGTTCCCCTTGGTTTGCCCTTGTTCTCAGTTGTGGATGACAGAGGTTGCAGATTTCATGTAGTGTGTTTCTATCCACCCTGTAGACTTCTACAATTTTCACATCATGCAGACCATGGTAAGTTAAGAGGGGTCTGAATACCCTTTTCCTTCTTGGCTGGGATTTATTTGCAGGAGCATTGGCTTGTTCCTGTTGCACATACATATGTGTAACAGCAACAGCAGCCCCTAACAGAGTTTCCATGTAGAGTACCTTCTGTTGCTGTATTTCAATAGGTTTTGGAATTCGAAGGGAAAACCAGCACTGAGTCTGCATGATTGCTTTATAGCTTGTTGAATAGCTCCTCCAGCTTGAATTGGTTGATTAGTATACAGTTCAGCTGCTTATGCTGTAATTAGCATGCCATGAAGTTTACCATGTTTGTGCATCTCTACACACCATGTAGAGCTGTTTACTGAATACAAAACAGTGTGCTATAGTTGCGTGCATTGTAACATGATACAAATACAATTTTAGCGGACTGTGTAGGCTTTTTTGAATCGGCACCACTGTTTGTGTTCCTAAAGAGATTACTGATACTTCATATCAATTTTTACCGCTGTTGATGTGCAGTGATCATGGGGGTTTAAATGTTAATTTATTGCTATAGAGTTCTTCCAAACTGAAACATTAATGAATGGACAGACAGTTAATATCAGATTACATGGAAGCAAAAGATTCACTAAGATAAATATTATAAGAAAATGTATATAAAGATATTGAGCATAATAGGAAACTATTTTATAGATACATAAGATGTGGTAGGAGTAAAGACATACACATTGATAAGCTATGTGTAGATTCTAAAATTTATTCTCAAATACAACAGATTACAGATATATTTACAAAATCTTATGCAAAGCAGTTTGGATACACAAAGGGGATGATAAATTGTCTTAGTGACATCCAGGTAACCTTAGATACTGAAATCAAATTAAACGATAATGAAAAAGAACTATGCAAACTGGATCCAAAAAATGGACAGGGAGGAGACGGAATTAGTAATAATGACCTGAGAACACTTTGGCATGAACTTACAGTACCACTAATATCTGTTACTTACTAGCTCATATAAATATGGTGAGACATGCACTTGTTAAATGTGTCTTTAAGGGAAAGGGGAATAGGATGAACTCAGAGTCATTAAGACTCATAAATTTACTTTCAGTTTGTGGAAAAACAATGAAGGTTATATTGGATAAATTATTGTCAGCAATGGAATGTTTGGGACTTAAAACCATATATCATGGGTTCCTAGCTTCACAGAAGATTACTAGGCTAATGGCTATAGAGCTCTTACAAGCCTAACCGTATTTATCCCAAGTTGCCCTAATTGTCAGTGGTTGGGTGAATGAAGTATGCAGGGATAAAGGTCTATGGTAGTTAATACTGACTTCCTCTGTCCAGGAGAGACATGGGCAGCACCCCAGGAGTGAATTTGTGGTCATTCAGCCATTGATCTAGGTTGCATTTGAAGAGGATCAGGGAGGCGCCCGGTTTCACATGAATTTGAAGCTTGTTCTAGAGATGTGGCAGTCTCTGAGAGATGTATCTATCTCTCCAGCATGACCTGTTCATGTCAGAGGCTAGATTAAGATCCCTGGAGCAAGTGACACTCCTGCAGCATGATTTATGAATGCATAGCATTTCTATCAGGGCTTGGTCAGAGACTGCCCTGTAAGCCAGGTGCAGTACACCCCTTAGCAACCTGTAGGAGACAGAATACAGTGATAGGGCTTTCAGTCTTTCTGTGTAAGACTTGTTTTGTGTACCTTGTAATTTCTTGGCAAGAAACCTCTGTAGTCTCTCCAACTGTTACAGGTGCCTGATGAGCTACATGCAAAAGGGAGCATTATACTCAATTACTGGTCTGATGAAGGCCAAGTATAATGAAATTATAACATGCCTTTACTTATAAGATATGCCACATAGAAGGATTTCCTTACTACTGTGGATATGTGGTGGTCAAAGTTCAGACTGCTATCAACATGAGTACCCAAATCAAATACCACTAGGTTTCCCAAAGGGAATAATAATGCATTTTTTTTACTTTAACTTTAATCTGTGGCTTTGGCACCAGTCATCTGTCTGCATTAATCCTGTCTGCAGTATATTAACATAATTGGTGGACTCAATGATTGCCCACAGCTTGCAATTGTCAGTGAACTTGGTCAGCCACAGGCCATCCAAGTTTGCCTGACTTATGAGAAATAAATTCATTAAGGGGCCCAGCACAGATCCCTGTGGTACACCACTGGTGATTGTTCTTTTGCTACATGTGAAGTCACCCACTTTGACAGTACATGTCTTGCCGGTGAGCCAGCTGGATACTCATCTGGTAATGTTGGGGTTAATTCCCAATTGGGAGAGTTTCTCTATAACAGCATGCATATGTTTAAAATAGATATATTACTACAAGTAACATGATGTTCTATAACAATACAGTAAAGGCTATGAATGAAAAATTCTGCTGTGATGTAATTTATATAAATTTAATTTCAGTATTTGATAGGGTCATCCGCAAACCACTGATCAATAAATTAGAACAACTAGGTATTGATGTACTCTTGATAAGATGGATAGCCACATGGCTTACAAATAGGACATAAGTATCATACAGCAATTGGACAGGTACAATTCAAGGTTACAGTCTGGGTGGCCCACAGGGGTCTATCCTAGGCCTGTACCTGTTTAGATTGTATCTTTCATGTTTATCTTTTTCATTGGAGGTGTTCTACAGTTTGTATGTAGATGACTTGAAACTAGGTAAACTGATAAGATGTGTTACAGATAGATCATGCCTGCAAAAGAACTTGACTAAACTGACCATTTTTGTACAGAAAAATAATATGCTGATAAATACATCAAGAACTATGCATATGAGATTGGAGAGACATAAATTGAAAGGTGAGCATTTAATACAGCACACAGTGATTGAAACTGTAGATTTATCTAAGGACCTGCGTATATGGGTAGATCCAGCTTTGAGTTTTTCTAGTCATATCAACCAATAGAACTCTGTTGTATAAAAAGATGTATCAATTCTAGAAAATCAGAAATGATGAAGTAGTTGTTTATTAGTTACATTGCATCCAAACTTGATTGTGGGATAACAATATGAAAACCTTGTAAGAAAATAAGCACAAGTAAATGGGAAAGAGTACAGTGGAAATATGCCAAGGATATCCACAGTGTGAAAATGTATATTATTAAAAATAACTAAATTATCTGAACTTGTACAGTGTCTCATATGGCTGTCTAAGAGAAGACCTTATTCCGGTGTATAAGGCATTTAAAGACATCTACCTCTGGGTTTGTTTAGGGTTATCAAAAAGTAGTAGAGAATAGTCAGTCATCCTATGTAAAAGATTCAATAGGAATGAGAAGTGTCTGAGAAAGTAGCTGATGCATGGAATAAATTATCAAACTACATTAAAGCAAGCACTACTTCAGATATTTTTAAGAACAGCCTGGACACTTATTATGGAAACAGCTGTTTTGGTGTATTGGCAGGCTAGAAGGGCATTATTGCTTGTGCTTAAAATATTTGTATGTATGTATGTAAAGGTGAGTGTGCTACCTGTTGCACCACTGACACTGAATTATCAGTGAGAGTATCTTGATCCCTATATGACTGATTTGAAAGGTGTGTCACCTATATAGCATGCTGTTGAAATATGAGTTTAGCAAAATGAGCTATAGAATATTTTTCAGTTTAATTTGAGAACATTGCCCTTGCATTGATTATTAAAATAGTCAAACTCATGTAGGAGCAGATGCGAGTCAATGGAGGACTGAATAATAACACCCAGTTTATAGTCATCACCAAACTTACATGACTCTAAGCCAAGAGTGTGGAGTTGCAGGTATGAGAAACAGATATTAAATAGGAGAGGGCCCATCACTGACCACTATTACTTGTTTTGCTTTAAAAAGTAGCACCCGTGACACTAACCACATTGGACTGCAAAAGAACCCATTAGCTATCCACTACATAACATATGGATTTATATTCAGATCTGCATATCTGTCGATAATGCCTGCACAAGGAATAGTGTCAAAGACTTTGGCCAAGTCCAGATATGCTGTCTGTACTGCTTAACCACTATCCACTGTTTTGGTGATTTTTTAGAATAAATTAATGAGGTTAACAAGATGAGACCTGCCTATAGAAAACCATAGTTGATGAGGATCAAAAGTTATGAGATTTACAATGCCCAGATTAAAGTTAGTGTTTTCTTTGAGAGAGTCCTATGGGGGATCCAGGTGCCTCTTCTTACACATTCTCTTACGAGGGACTTCCTCAGTGGGATGTTCTCAGAAGGTATTGGAAGAAACCGGGAGCTCCATAGATGGAACTGTTTGGAAGCTTTTCTGGGCTGGCTGTCCTTGAGATGTAGGATGTGAAAGCTCAGAGATAGGATCCAGAGAAGGAACAGTGTACGGATCCAAAGACCAGAGAGTCAACACTACTTTTGGCTGAGAGAAGAGCCACTCCACCACCTCAAAGGCACAGGGACCAAGAGAGATCAAGGACAATCCCTCTGGAGCCAAGAGTCTCTGAGCAGACAATCCCCAAGTCTCCCTGATCTCTCACTCTGAGGGAGTAGTTACAGCCATGCTGTCAAGCACCAAGACTCCAAGTGGAAGCGATGGCTCTGAAAATTTCGGAGTCAAAGTCAACCCCTTGGATCTGATGCTGATGCCTCAGCTCTGACAACCATCATGCTCCAACAGAGTCAGAGCCAATCAGTTCAGAGAAGTAGTCAGAGTTGAAGTAGGAAGAACTTTCAGATTTGACATATCAACTCCCAGAACCTTTGGATCCCTGGGCTCTGAAATGGGTAGTTGGATCAGAGAAGGAGTAATAACAGGTAGAAAAACAGGTTGACAGCTCCCAGTTCTGGTGGGAGACGGACCTGGCAAAATCCCCATTTGGATCTGTGTTCTGAGGAATTTCCACATCATCCTATGCACCTCTGCTTCAGAAAAGTATGAGAGGACCTAAGAAAAGAGGATGTGGAGGGTGGCCTAGGGGACTTTTTACAAGTTTCTTGTAAAAAGTGGGACCTCAGCCTCTGAGACACTAATTCCAGGAAGAACATGGGAACATGGAGCCAAAGGGATGGCGACATAGACTGTTTTAGAACTGAAGGCTTCAGATCTGATAATTTTGGAACCTTTTTTGGAGTATCTGAGGAAGATGTCTGTGGAGAAGTCCAGGCAGGAGAGCACTTACAGTGTTCTCTTGGCTTCTTGGATTTCTGAGAGATAGCTTGAGTTCCTGAAGAAGTACCCAAGGAGGAAGCTGAAGCAGGGAGGAGACCTTTTAAAATAAGGTTGTTCCTCTGATTGCTGATAGCTCTTGCACTGAAGGCTGCACAAATAGCACAGGGAGTATCCAAATGAGCTGGGCCTAAACAATAAATGAACTCCCTGTGGGCATCAGATTTAAGAATCTTATACCCATAGGAAATGCATTTTTAAATCCAGTAGGTTTATCAACCATAATGGAAAAGGGACCTACTTAAAGTACAAGACAATAAAAGATAAGAAAGACCTTTTTTAAATAAATGAAGAGAAGGTAAGAAAAAGACTACCAATAATCATAGTTAAGAAATATACCTGCAGGTATAAGGATGAAGAAAGAACAAGCTACCAACAATGGTATATAAAGAATTACCAAAAAATGTAGCGATATAAGGGTAAGGGGGGAATACACACTTTCACACATACACACACACACACACACACGCACACACACACACACACACACACACACACACACACACACACACACACACACACACACACACACACACACACACACACACACACACACACACACACACACACACACACACACACACACACACAGATAGATAGACACACTTGTCCACTTATCCAGTGCTCAGATGAGTGAAAGTATGTTTTCAAGTGTTCGAGTTAGCAAACAGAAAAATGCCAAACTCATAACAGCAAATGTTAGTGTGCATTCACTATTGTGAATTCGGCATTCTGGGTGGAGATTGAGATCTCAGAGTTAGTATATATAATTAGCAGGGGGTGTGGGGGTGCAGTTCCCACATGGGGACTTGTCCCCCTGCATAGCAGTCATTGTAGACATCCAGAAGTGATGGGTGTTTCACACAAAGTTGACATTCCTTCAATTTTTTTTTGTCTACTAGGTTTTTGAGCATTCGACTTTGCAGTTTCCGACATTTCAAGTCAGGTATGTAAAGAGTAGCACAAGTGTGTTGCGACATTTTTAAAGGTAAACCATATATGTATATCTACATTTATATATATATATATATATATATATATATATATATATATATATATATATATATATATATATATAGATATAGACAGATATAGCTAAATAGAAAATATAAAGAGAAAATAGACAAATATGTTATATTTAAGTAGCAAGAAACACACTCGCAACACCAAAATAACTGAAGAAGTTGCAATTCCCACCATTTATAAGGCCACAAATGAGATCTGAGGTATTGTGATGGTGAGGGGTATTATGGGTAAAGGAGGAGATTGAGGTTCAGATCCTAGAATCTGTAAAAAGTGTCTGGGTCAGATCCGATGGTCGGATCCAAACCCATTCAGTGAGGAACGCAGGAAAATGACATCAGATCATTACTATGTTCCTTTTATTCTTGAAACAATTTCTTCTGTCTCACATTTCTGTCTTTCAAGAATATTCTTAATGCTGCAACTTTTTTTGTAGTAATGGGTGCTGCACCCACCACTTTATCCACTATTGGATTCAGCCAAAGCCTGTCAGTTATTTGACACTTTATCACGGATTGCTGGAGTGTCAAGCATATAAGTAAATACTAAACCTAAAGTATATTTGTTTGCGTCATTAGCACCCATGATAAAGGGATTAGCATCTTCTTCACCTTTATCAGTCAGTAGTTTATACTGATGTTTTCTTCCTTTCCCTATGTCACTGGCATTCCCGTCAATGACACTTGCAGGGTATCTTCTTCCTTTAAACATTCATTTTAGATTGACCATTTCTCTTTCAACATGAGAATCATGTGTTGTTATCATAGTAATCCTCATCATCTGACCTCTTACTATAATATGCTTTTGATGGGGGGAGGGGTACTACCATAATATAAGGTGCTATTACTGGCATCAGCTTTACTTACAACTATGGTAAATAACTTCTCATTTGACAGAAATTTCTCTAGTTTAATATCCACGAATTCTATGTAATTGGTTACAGTGAAAGTTTTATTCAAGTATTCCTGAAAGCATACTAGCAAATTATCACCACACTGAATAAAAATATCATTAATAAAGGACACATTGCTTTTCAAAAAAATGGAAAGAACACTCTCATAAGCATACACATCCTCTCAGTGTCCCAACACAAATATTAGTAAAGCTGGGAGTCATTGCAGCTCCCATGGTCACCCCTTAAATTCACCGGTAAAAATTATTAAAAAAATGATGTAGTGGTATTTCAAAACTATCTCCAAACAGTTCCTACTTTCAAAGAATTTTTAAATTTAACAGCAGTACTATGCAAAACTGAAAAAGAAGTGATTACAATAAGATCTGTAAGTCATACTAAGACTTGTAATTGTTAGGATAACCTAGCATTGTGTAACAGTATGTTGTATTGAATTTCTATGTATATATTGTATATATGCTAAATCAATATTTTTTTCTTAAAAAAATAAACAAAACTACCTGCAAACATAAGTTGATAAAGTAAACTACTCTACCACTAAATGCCTGGTTTTCAAGCAAATATTTAAACCAAACAAGACCAATGTCAGTGTGGATGACTGTATATAGACTGTGAATGCCAGGTGTTACTAAATAATCTTGACTTGTTACTGTAATGTTCTTCAACTTGTTAATAAAGTCTGCAGAATCTAATATTAACAATGTTGTATTACAACAGGCTTCAATTTATCTTCAACAAATATTGCAAAAGGCTCTGTTTTAGAATTCATGGGTAATCCTGTCAGTCTCAAGGGCAAATTGCTACAGTCCTTATGAGGTTTGATTGTGTCAGATATTACCCTGTTTTGGGGAAGGTTACAGTAAAAAAAACTATCAACTTTTTATCTGCATACTCCTGTTATAAACTCTAATCTAAAAAAATGCATCGATTTCTTTGTACCCAGCATTAATTGTTCCTTTATGCTCTTGTTTGTGAAAAGAAACATCTCTTAAATGTTCATACATCCTTGTATTATAATCACATGTATCCATGAGTATGGCAGCTCCATGTTTATTGGCCTCCATTACCCATATCTCAGCATAAGTTAAATAATTTTAATAAAGCATGTTTTTCTTCTACAGAAAGATTATCAGACTGTATTGGCCTGCATTGCCCATATCTCAGCATCATTTAGGTCATTTTAATAAAGTATTTTTTTCCTCCTACAGAAAGATTATCAAACTTTCTCTTTTGTGATTTCAACAGGGTTGACTTGATTTTTTTTCCACATACCTTTTCACTGCATTCAATAACATTATTAAGAAATTGTATAAGAACACAGGGATTACTTAAGCCTTTATCACTGCTGTTCCTTTCTTTGTCATTATTATGAAAAAACACAGCCAGGCTTTGTATTCTACTAAATAATTTATGTGAAGTTATAACATCTGTAACAGATGCTCTTGTAGAAGGTATAAAACCAAAGTCTGTTTGCAGCAGTTAAATTTCAAAGTCAGTCAAGATCTGACTAGATAGATTGTAGACTTCAACTTACCACCTCTAACTGTCACTCTTCAGTTCCAGAAATCACTCCAGAGAGTGCTGATTCATGTTGTAAATACCCTCTATCTCTGGATCCACCTGTTATATTTGGTAGAATTTGGGGGTTCTGGTCTGTTCCACCTTACATTTAGTGTGTTATTTTTGGATACCCCAACATCTGGAACTCATTTGTCTCATTGTAGTTCCTCCTTGGAATCAAATCTTGCCTGCTCCATTGATAATTCATATTTATAGCTCTGTTTCTTTTGTTGTATCCCTTTATTTTGCCATTCTGTTGGTGTCTTGGGAGAGCAGTCTCTAAAAAAAGACTACTGAGGATGAAGTCACCCATTGTTGTCTGAATGTGACTTATATCATCCTCATGTTCTTATTGGATACTACTATAATCATTCAAGTCTCTGTTGAATGCATTTGCTTTGTTTCCTCAGCTCTGAATCTTCCTTGTCTACTTCAGCCATAAGTGTTTGCATATAGTATTCATATTCTGAAAAATTTATATTATCATTAAACTGTTTTAACTCCTTTGTCAGCTCATTTTAACTCGGACATCTGCTGCTCTTTATGTTTCAGCAAAAAAACAACCAGATCTAATCCTTCTCTCTCCAATGTCATCTCACGCTTTCTTCAGGCTGCAGTCATAGTTGTTTCAGTTTCTTGATTCTCAGTTCTCTTGGAACCCTTTAACAGTTTATTCTTCACTAGAAAAATAGAATATCCCACACCACCCTTTTATTTTTTAGGGCATTTTTTTATATATATGTAAACATGACCCCTATATTTTGATGATGCCTTACGTTTGATCCTATAGCAACATCAAAATTAGGTATACTTCAACTACTTTTACACATTTTCATCATCAAACATTTACTGAGTCTTGGAGGATTAGGTGGACACTCCTTATCAGTTTTCCCTGGTTTGTCAAGAGATGCACTATTACTGATGGCATTAGACTTTTGTACTGTCCCTAACTTTTCAACAGGATTACCCATATCTGTATGGTGTATGGTTAACCAAGACGGCAGGCGTTACTTCAAACCACAGTTCCCTAGAGAAGAAGGGATCATGGTGGCTCTATGTTCAGGTCCTAAAATCACTCCTTGACTAGAGTTATCATTTTCAGTATTCTCTTCAATCAGTTTGATGGAGCAGTCACCAGTGAAAATTGTAGGAGTAATGATAGTAAACTAGAAAATTTAAAAAAATCGGACAATTCCTGGCACTAGGTTTTAAAAACAACAAAATAAAAACAAGAAAAAAACCTAAAATCACTATGTTGTTCCTTTAAACCAACACTTTTTACATACAGAGTGAGCACATTCATCTGTTCACATTCAGACTTCTTCAGGCTCTATCAGATAGAACTCAGCTCAAAAAATAGTAAAATGTGACATCATCTAAAACGCATTCAATCATGTCCCATCTTTAAAATTAGTTCTTATATTTGGTCTTAAACCACACAACAGATCCAATCATGCTCCATCTTTAAAATCAAGTCTTTACTTGGTCTTAAGTCTTTGTTTATTTGAGAAACGCCAGCTGTTGTATGTGACCAGGTAAATTAGTATGCAGAGCTTAACTGGCAGTGTTATTTATGCTGTATGTGCATTATATTCAGCATTGTTTTATGTTTTACATACTGGGCTGTACCGCTAATGGAAACCTGGAACATGCAGGATGCTATATGTGTGCACCAGGCTATCTAACCTCTATTCTATCAGAGTTTATCAGGATGGCATACTGCATCTGTGTGTCACTGCAGACCAACAGTTCATGTCTCAAGCCCTGCAGTATTGTTATGCCATGTCACAAGTGCTCACATGCACAATGCCTGATTCGTAGACTTGGAAGTGTGCATTTTCATGAACCGCATCTCTGTTTATGGATACTGTACAATGTCATATATACACATTTCTTCACATAACTCACCTACATGCTTATTGGTATACTACTTTTAAAAATACCTGGAATAATCTCTTAAAACACATTTTAATTCAAATCTTAGTTTATTTTTCTTAAATGACCTCTAACTTTTATGCCCAAAGTGCTACTGCCCTCTTAATATAAATATGTAACTATGTGCACAGCAAAACATGCACTTTATTTTCTTGTTCTCTTTTTTATGTGAGAGAAGAAGAAAAGAAGGAAGAGATGCGGAAAGTATTAGGAAATAATACAATGGTTTGTATTTGAAGCAAGTTTTAATGAATGTTCAGCCTTTTATTTTAGTAATACAGATATTTATTTATGACTCGTTTCCAAGGTACACTGAACTGGATAGTTTGCATTTTTATCAGACTATATATGATGTATGTTTTATTTCCATGTTTTATTGCAGTTGAAGTGTGTGTATTTAAACTTACACAGTTTGCAATATTTTCATTCATGACAATGTGAGAATTGCACTATTTTCATACTGCCGATGTACTTTTGAATCTGTTTGGCTGCATATACCAGATCTGAAGCTAAAACTGGAACACTGAGATCAGTGCTTTACCTTGTTAAATACATGCAAATAAGGTTCTCTGATAGTATGAGCTCCCTGATAGCTTCCACCATGTCTAGATCTGCTCTGATCCATTATCAACCAAGTGTTTCAAAATTCCAAGGTGCTTCTGTTTCATAAAGCACTTCACTTTAATAACTTTAGTCCTGCAGACTCACCTGTAATTCAGAAATGCTTACAGAAATGCTGAAGTCTTTTTTCCAAAAATGTCCACATCACGCTAAGCCTTTCAGATTCATTGACTACTATATTGCTGAGATTTTCACCTCACAGTACCTCAGCACTGACACTGGTCTAAAGTAAAAAGACTCAAGGTAATGTGGCAGTCTAGGGGAGTGGCTAATACAATTAGCCATGTGTACCCCCTTTGTACTGAATTGATCAGAATCATGAGCCAAAGAATTGGTTGCCTCAGTAAAATTTTACTCTAGGAAGAAAAAAAGTGAACACAGTCAAAAGACAGCAATCAACCATTCAGTCTTAGAGGAGTTCTTGCTTTACAAGTAATTCCAGCAAAACCATTTGTGGCGGGGGTGTCAGTGTGTGCATATATGTGTGCTTGTCTGTACATGCATGAATGTGTCTGTGGGTGTGTGGGTGTGCGTATACACAAATGTCAATCTCTTCAACTTCACTCAGCTCATAAAAACCCCAACCAGATCCAACAAAATGAATGATACTGAATCCATTCTAGACTGGATCCTGGTCAGTAACCCCAACAAAATATCCTCTCCAGGAACTCTTCCTAACACCCTTAGTCACCACCTCCCAGCCTTTATTAACCAAGCTTCCTCCCCCTGTCAGTATCAGCACCTATACATGCAAACTAGGAATCACACCTCTTTGATCTTGCCACCGTCAACAATATCCTAAATGCCACAGACTGGCATTTACTAAAAACCCTCCCACTAGATGATGCTGTTGATTACTTCAACACAACCTTCTTGAATGCATTAAATAGCTTAGCCCCACTATGTGTAAAGTGGATAAAAAATAACCATGTCCCTTGGCTATCCAAACCTACTAGACTTCTTGGAAACTATGACAGGAATACAAAAACACCTGTGACCTACAAAAATTAAAAGAACTTCACAACCAAGTTAAGAAACAAGTCATCAAAGACAAAAAAAAACAATATTACCTCAGGCTCCACTCTAATCACCAGCAAAACCCCCCAAAATTCTGTAGCTCCATTACATCATTACTTAATTCAAATAAAAAAAATAATCCCTGCCTCACCCTGAAAAATCCCCTGAAGAAATAGCCTCCCTTTTCAATACTTTCTTTATTAACTGTATTGCCAATATTCCTGCAAACTTTCCCCAAACTAACCCTTCCCCCTCCCATAGCTCCAAACTCAGGTCACCCACCCTTTCCAGCTTGCCCCCCCAACTCCCAACTCTCATCAGAAGTCAATACCAACACCTCCTTTACCTTTATCCTAAAACCAAACCTCACCTCAATCATAAAATGCCTACTATTTAAACTAAAACCCTGGTCCAATGCCCCAAGCATTTTGCCTTCAGAATAACTAAATATAGCTGCAGACATTATCTCCTACCCCATAAGCATTCTTATTAACAGACCCATCCTCGAGTCCTATGCCCCCAAAATATGGAAAAAGGCCTTCATTCCCCCCTCCATAAAGGTGGCAACAATACAGACATCATTAACTTCTGTACCATCACAATGCTTTCCCTTTTATCCAAAATACTAGAAAATGTGTCAACATCCAACTCCTCAAGTACCTTTTAGATAAACATATTCTCTCACCATCACAACATGGTTTTAGATCTGGCCATAGTACTATAACCACCCATCTATCATTTATGGACGCAGTCAACAAAGCCTGCTACAAAAGCCAACTAGTCTTAACCCTTTTCCTTGACCTATCCAAAGCCTTCAATACCATTTCTCACCCATTACTCATTTCCCAGCTCTCTAATATCAGCCCCCCCTGCACTCTAAATTGGTTCAACAGTTATTTAAATGAAAGACAACAGGCCACAAGATGGCAAAACTCTACCTCCACCTTTCTCAACATCACCACAGGTGTTCCCCAAAATTCCATACTCGGACCATCCCCTTTAGTGTATTCATAAACAAATTCCAATCATCACCACCACAAGGGTCAATCATTCAGTATGCAGATGACTCCACTGTCATCTGCTCTGTCAACTTTCCATCTGACTTACTTACACTAACTCAAAACACATTCTCTGTCATTGAATCCTGAATGCACAATAACCATCTTGCCTTGAATTCTAAAAAACAAAATCATACTTTTCTCCCCTAAAAAAACAAGCCCCTAAACAAGTCAGTCTTCGCCATCTTTTCACTCAGTAAATCTTTAATAGAGGTCATTAGTCACACAAGGCTCCTTGGAGTCATTATAGATGAATACATGAAATTCGATCTTCACATACAACACAACATCCGCAAAACACATTCTAAGCTTGATACCCTGTATAGACACAACCATTTAATAAGCCTATCCACTAGACACACCCTTGCCACAACACACCTAATACCCTCTCTCCTTTTGGCTCCCCCTTCTTACTAACATCCATACCTCTACTAAAAACAAACTTAAAATTTGCTACAATAAAATTGCCAAATTCGCAACCAGCTCCAAACATTCCACCCACCACTGCATTGCCCTCAAATCTCTAAAATGGCTAGAGCTTCCTAACTACCTTTCCTATCTACAACTAACTACTGCTCACAAAATCCTCTTCAAACCCCAAGACTGTCCAACTCTGAGCTCTACCTTTAATTACTGCCTTCTCAACAGGCCACTCAGATCAGCAGACCAGCAACTATTACAAATTCACAAACCCAGTCTCCTACCGAGTCAACTTCTCTACTCATTCTCAGTAGCCAAGACTTGGAATGCTTTAACTCTTCCCATCACAACTACTCAAAATCTTACTAATTTCAGGACTTCCCTGCATACCCACCTCTCATCTAGCTGAATATGTAATTGTACCAAGCCCCCTAATCTCTCTGGTCATCTATGGTATTGGTAAAATAGTAACTCTGAAATGGCAGCAGATAGTTTCTATTACTGATGTAAACACTTAAGGTCAGCACTGTCTGCTTTACTCTATACAGAGCTGTGAACTATTCACATCTACACTTATAGATATTTTTCATTTTTTGTTGATTGCTCATTGATTTTTCTTCTAATTGAAATTTATCTCCATAGCTTTACTGTCTACTTTGTCTTTAGTAGACTTGGTGATTGTATTGTTGAACTGTAAATCTTAAATGTAAAGGTTTATGCCATGGAGCTTTTCTCCCTGGGTCTCCACTGAAAATGGGCTCACCTAGGCCCAGTGGACTTTCCCGGTAAACAAAAAGTAAATAAATAAATGAATACATATATGCTTGTGTGCTTTAAAGAGTATGTGTGGGTGTTTGAATGAGTGTTAGCATGGACAGAGAGAAAGTCTGTGAGTCCAAAGGTCATTCTATTGCACGATTCTGCCTAAGTGTACATTATTTTCTTCTATACTACTTCCATATGATAAAACTCATTTGGAAACACTGTCGATTCCTTTCAGCCTTCTAATATATTCAGCTGGAACACTTGTAATTCCAAATGATAATCTCTTAAAGCAATATGCAGCAAATAGAGTATTCAATGTAGTTAACTCACTGCACTCAAGGTATATGCATGTTTGCCAAAATCCTCATGCAGCATTCATTGAAGAAGATGAAGTAGCACCGCATAACTTTCTCAACATCTCATCTGAAATACCAGAATAACACTTTTCATCTTAATGGCTTAGTCAATCTTTTCAAATCAAAATAAATTATTACCTGTCCATTTTACTTTCAAACTGACACCATGGATGCACTGCAGTCTGCAGGTGCCGATTCCTTTTTAGTAACCCCCCTTTTCCATTTGGCATAGCTCATCCTTCTCTTTTTATGTAAATGATCAAGAAATGACATATTTTGCATGCACTACACAAGGTTTCTAATTTACCATCAACTGAATGCTTATTGGCATTATTGTAAATGTATCATGGCCTGTGCATGTGTGATTCAGGTCTTGGATCTGTCTCATATGTTTTATTTTCTCTGCTTTGAACCTGATGAACAAAATCAGTATGCAGCATGCTTATGCTGCTTATGTTATACATTAGGATGTAAAATCATTTCCTTTTATCGAAGAAATGATATGGATGTTTTTCTAGCATTTTAGCTAGCCACCGAGGTTGCTCAGTAATGTACTAAATGGCTGCAATTTTTTCTCTCCCTATAGTAAGTATGCTGAAAGTGTTCATTCATTATGCAAGCATCTGCCATTAGATTTCACAGGAGCAGGCCACACAAGGATCTGCTTGTTCACAATACTTCATTCCTACTGAGCTCAATAAGTAATACAAGGAAATATAACATTTGTCCCCCTTGTTCAATAATTTCTTTCCTTTTTTCTAATTTGTTAACCATTTAAGCCCACTGGACACAAATGTGGGGTGTCATTTCTAAGGGTGTCCTAGGAGGATTGTCTCGTTAAATGACTTGCTCAAAGTCCCACACTAGACAGTGGTGTACTCCCGACTATTGGAGACAGCTCAGAGCCTTAATCCTCTGTGTTAGCTGCCTGATTTCATTATGACATGCTTAAACAATATCTCATTTTTACAACATTTACTATATGTAGACTCAAAGGCTGGCAGAGTTCCAACTTATCTCATATTTTAAAGTCATCTTCCACATTTCCACTCATTTCATACGCATCTTTTGTGGTTCCATCTTTTGTCTTTCCTTGCCATTTTCTGAGCTTGGATTTACCTGTGCAAGTTTCTGTACACTGGTTATATTCTTCTCCTGAACTGTAGGTTAATGCCCAACCTCCTCAGACTGGCAAACCATCTGCAGAGTTGTTTACCAATGTGCATTCTGTCATGATCTGTAGTTTACAGTTGAGACCCTTCTCAGGTATGCCCACCACAATCATTACCCTGGTGAATATTTTAGGGTGTAATAAACATATCATCAACTAAAGCAGTTCAAAAATGATGGGGGAGCATTACTGATTGAGTATGTATCTTTCAGTTCTTGGAGTTGCCAAATGAATCACTACTTTTGTAAAAGGTTTAAAGCTGCATTACCCTGAGAGCAGTATATGTTTATAACGCACCGTGCTACTAATATGCAGGTCTGTTCATCTGGACTCCTTCCATCCATCCACAGCCCCATTTTCCCAATCTTGAACATGGGGTTGGGGTGTCATATCAACAGTAGCAATCATCTACAGCCAATGTTCCCAGCACCTGGTGAATAACCCTACCTGCCAGACCTCATTTGCGATTTATATAGTGTCAATACCTACTTATAAACTGGACTGTACAATAGCACACAACTATTTGAGAGAAGGGTCACTTAAATGACTACTCTGAAATATTCAAGCCCAAATTCAACACTGTTAAAACCTTACATATCTGCAGATACCAATTAGTTATATGGGTGTAGGAACTCTATTATATTAAATATATTATAATACATATACTTATTATACATAAATTACTAAATGTAGAATGCAAACTAAAAAAATACATATACACACTTTATAAGTGCAGTAAGGCACAGTGTCATGTCACAGTGCTAGAATGCTGTTAGGTTATGAGCTAGCACAACATGAGACCACAGGGGTATCAGACCTTATTAAACTAGACAAATACTTCACTGTGTTCTCCACTTTGAGCATTCATGAGAATGGAGATTACCTACTGAATCTCTTGAACTGTCTCAACAAGCACTGAAAACTGTTTTATTTCTTCCACAAGAAGATTAGAATCTTTAACAGTGTGTTTTCAGAAATTTTGAGTTTCCAGCAAATATTCCATTATTTGCCATTCAGTGTCACAAGCCATAGAAATGAGTTTGCCTTCTGCTTCTGCACTTCCTACTCTGTAGTGTAATTCAGTGTCTTCTGCTAGCATACTCATAGCAGTTTGGGACTGAAAGTGTACTAAGATAAGATGTACTGTATCTTTTAAGTGTCACTTGTCCAAGAGAAACCAAATGAAATGTGTAATATTCATAGAAAGACAAAATTAATGCTTAAGTGTTGTACACAATCCAGCAGATACTTTTCCAAGGCTTTGTCTTTTTCACACTTTCTTTCACTCTATTTCTTTCTCCCTTCCTGTCTCTCTCTGCAGCAAGCCAAACTGCTGACTGAGTAGCCTTGCTTCAGGACCAGATTAAGAAGCAGAGCATGCTATTGATTAAGCATTGCAACGTCCAGTGTTGCAATATGTTATGTTAAGCATTGCAATGTCCAGTGTTGCAATATATAATGTTGCAACGTCCAGTGTTGCAATATATTATGTTAAGCATTGCAACGTCCAGTGTTGCAATATATTATGTTAAGCATTACAACGTCCAGTGTTTCAATATATTATGCAGGTATTCAGACATTAATATGATTATGATGGGCTTTCTGTTCAAAGATAAATGGATCACTACATGATGAAAGGCCTGGAACTTTTTAGTACTAAATCTCTACAGGTTAATGCCCATCAAAAGTGCCTCTTATGGCTCATATAGAAAGCTACTGTGATACCTATAGATGCCACTGCATTCTGATCTTCCTCAATAAATGATACTATAAGCTGTAGGTGATGTTTATAAGGTAGCAGCCAGTCAAACAATAAATGCAGTGTGCATAATGTCTACACTGAGTTTGGCTGTCGATACAAAGCCTGGTTAGATGCTATAGATAGCTACATGTAACAGTACACTCAATAAGGCTTACCATGCAGTCTCAAAAGGTGTCAAACTGCATGCTAAGACATGGCAGATAAAGAACAGTTCATGTAGATACCACGGTGTTTATATAAATTCTGTATATTACCAAGCACAGTTAACAATTGAAGAAATAGTGTTATAAAACAGCTTAAAAGGTTCCTCCTCTCATGTTTCCTTAAAATCATTTAAAGAACCTTAAGTAGTCTATTATTTGATCCATTAGTGAGCCTAACTGTTGACAGTAGATTAAAAATGGTAAGCAAGACAAGCATATAGTTTCCATGTAACTAGCTTCTGCAAAGATTCAATTATTTCTTATGGATCTGAGCTGGGAGAGACTGTAGTGGGCAAGGGGAGGACAAAAGATGCAAAACAGGTATGCCGAACCAAGTGCCAAACTTACTTTGTAGTTATGTGTAAAGGAAAAAACACTTATGACATGATAACTTTTGGAAAAGTTGACCCAAAAATGACTGGATTTGGTGATCAGATAATTTTTTAGTGCATAGGTTAATAGTTGTGTACTAGGCTAATGACAAGGGTCTTTTTAAACCTAGCCATGCATCCCAAATCTCTGACAAGTTTTGGTACCCTTGATAAGTGTAATCAGAGGCCTGGGAGATTAAATATTTAAAAGCTGGAGCCTGGAAGATGAACCATTTTCAGGCTGCCTGTGTCCATTAGAGACACAGTTGCCGAACCAGGGATGAATTTCCTGTTTCCCACCCAATTGTCCAAGTTACACTTTAATTGGTTTAAGGAGGAATTCTGCTTCACATGGATGGAGAGCTTCTTCCAGAGAAAGGGTAGTCCCTGAGATACATACTTGTCTCTCAAGCAAGTCCTGTTTATATCACAGGCAAGGGTTAAGTCTTTAGAATGGATAATTCGGGTTCAGGCGCCTAGGCAATGAGACATTTCCCTGCGATACATTTTGGCTGGGGACACATGGCTGAAGTGACATTCAGCTGCAGAGAAATATGGCTGTTTGCAAATTCCCTGTGGGTAAAGAGAAGAATGTGTTGTCATACCTACAACTTCAATAACCAAATTCACAGGGGGAAAACAAGCAGCCATATTTCTCTGCAGCTGAATGTCACTTCAGCCATGTGTCCCCAGCCAAAATGTATCGCAGGGAAATGTCTCACTGCCTAGGCGGCTGACCCCGGATAATTCTGGTGCACTTTGTTGTACAGATCTACAGGAGGTCCATCAGTGTGGGGGTCCAACAATTCCTTGTATACCAGGCATAGATCTCCCCTCAGCAGACTGTAGGAGCCAGAATACAAGGATAGGAGCATAGGGCCTTGAGGCAGTCTGCATAGGACATGTTACTTACACCCTGTATTCTTTTAGTAAGGAACCTCTGTGGACAAGCCAATTGCCGGATATGCCTGGTTATGTAAATACTAAATTGTGTTCATTGGCAGGTCTGATAAATGCTGAATACAGTGGAACAATGGCCTCTTTGGACCTTGAATGCCATACCTTTGTTTATAAGTTGCACAACATGGAATGATTTCCTCACTTCTGTAGAGACATGATGGTGAAAGGCTAGATTACTATCTATGTGCATCCCCAAGTCTCTGACTACTTGGTCAACTCTTGGAGGTGTGTTGTCAATATGACAGTTACCAGAGGTAGATGACTTCCTGAAGGATACTGTTTTGGATTTCTTGGCATTTAGTTATAGTTCATGGCTCTGACACCAGTTATATGTCTGTGTTAACCCTTCCTGGAGAAAATTTGGGTTGGTGAGGAAATTCTATATCTGCGTCTATTTTGCAATCATTTGCAAATTTAGTATGCTAGAGGCTACTGACATTGGCCTTGCTTTCAGTGAAGCAAATACCAAAAAAGAGTTGTTCCAGGGCCAATCCCTGAGGGATCACACTTGTGACTGGTCTCTTTGTAGAGATGGACTCCCCAGTTCTAATGTCCTGGGTCCTGTCTGTGAGCCAGTTGGCTATTCACTTGCTGACATAAGGGTTTATACCTAACCTCTTGAGTGTTCAGCAATGCCGGAGTGGGGTATTGTGTCAATTGCCTTGGCCAGGTCAAGGTAGCCAGTGTGAACCATTTTGCCCTCAGTGGTTGCTTTGATGTTCTTCTCAAAGAAGTCTACCAAGTTGACTTGGCATGACCTGTCCTTGATGAAAGCAAACTGGGTTGGTCCAGTGTGTATGTCAGTACTGATCATTTCCATGATAATTCTTTACATGGCTTTGCATATGAGACTAGTGAGGCTTATGGGTCTGTAGTTTCCTGGGTCTGTAGCTGGTCCACATTTGTGCAGAAGGGTAACTATTGCTGTTTTCCATTCATGAGAAATGAAACCTGTTTGATGGCTACAGTTAAATAATAAGTCTAGACAGCCTGATAGGTCATGTTTCATGCTGTTTAGAAGGTATCTTAGAATATTGTCTGAGCCCACTGATACAGTGTTCTTGGCCATAGTGAAAGCATTAAGGAATTATATTTAATGGTATTTCCTGAGGTGAGGTTGGGGGGGAGTAAAGTTGGAGCTGAATTTGTTGGCCAGTAGGTTGACTATATCTTCTGTCTTGGTATAGGTGGCTTCATTAATAGTGAGCTCTGTACATAACTGTGTATTACCTTTGGAGTTGCAGACATAGTTAAAGAATGCCTTGTGGTTGTCCTTGGTCTGAGATGCCAAATTTACATCACATTTGGTTTTGGTAAGCTTTATTTGTCCTCTGAGTTTTTTATTACTAAACAACAACTTAGAAGTCAGACTGACAGAAATCATTATCAAACAAGAGTCATGAAAAATACCCCCAACAAGTGACACAGACATACATGCAAAGCCTGTCTTATAGGCACTAAGCTAGCTGCCCTTGCAGCCCATTTCAAGCCTAGCCAGTTTCCCCTCAAAGGTGAGAATCAAACTCTGAACATTGTGTCTGTGAGGTAAACACTAACTATAGACACATGCTGTTTACTGGATGTATAATGTGATGTATAATGTTGGCAATGGAGTGTGTCAGTATGGTTCGTGATGCAAAATGATTTCAACTAGGATAGTGTCGGTGTGGTTTGTTTTCATTTATATAAAATGTATGACTGCCTGTGTAGTAAGTGATGGTTTAATAAAGCTGTTTATTGCAAACATTTGGAAAAAGGCCATTGAAAAATGTATAACCTTACACTGTCTGCCTTAAAAGGTTTGGGGAGGCTCTTGCCAAGCAGTATGACAGAGTATTACAGAAATGGGTAGCCATTTAGATAGAAACTACCTAGAAGACTTGCTGTCATCTTTTAGATACTACCTAGCAGACGTATTGCCATCTTTTCATTTGATAAGAGAAAGGAAAAATATAATTTAGACAAAGATATAAATGGACAATACAAGGGAAGAATGAGGTTTAAAAGGTGACAGGACTTAAATGACTATGTTATGTCTGACTAAAGAAGATTGAGTAGATTATAAGTGATGTATAATGTTTGCAACTGGGAGTGCGTCAGTATGGTTTGTGATGCAAACTGATTGCACCTAGGATAGTGTCTGTGTGGTTTGTTTTCATTTGTATAAATGTATGATTGTCTATGTAGTAAGTGATTGTTTAATAAATATCTTTATTGTTTAAAAAAGGCAAGAATTGAATAATTTATGTAATGTTAATAACACAAAAGACCAGGAACAGGCCGTCTTCTTCACTAAAAACGTTGTTTAATTTACTTGAAGTGCGTTTATTCCAGTACACTTTTCGTCGGTAACATGTATCCGACTTCTTCAGAAGTTAAAACAAAGCATCAAAGAACAACAGGAGTTCAGCAATACATATGCTAACTTAATTAATTAGTGGGTTGGTCCTTCCCTTCATTCGCAGTTTTTACTATGGTAAATCAATTACTTTAATGTTTTCCCACCACCTTGTCTCATTTAACTTTAAAGCAGGTACTATAAACCTGTCGAGTGGTTCATGTTTTACTGGGCTACTAGGAGTCCAACCCATTAGTTAGCAACACTCTAAAGCAACAAAATGACAAATTATCAACATATATTTAAAAATACAGTTTACAAACTGAAATCGTTAAAAACACCACACATAATTAGTACACAAAATTAGTACCACTAATTTTACCAAGCCAGTTGTACCTCTAAAGAAGTTAACTTGGTAATTAAATTTACATCACTTTGTGTACTAACTTATCATAAATTGGAAAGTCTAGAATGGATAGGATGTACATAAAAATATATTGGGACTATAAAAGAAGGTCCACCCGTGTCCATATAACCATTTAATCACCTATTTCACTCATACAAGTTAACCGGAAACAAGCGTCTTGTGTCCAAAGGCATGAGTCATCACTAAATGTGAATCTAATGGAGAAATATTTATTATTTATTAAAAGTAAGGAATTTACAGTGTTGACCTAAAAACCAAAGCCCATCACATATTGTAGGCTTTTTAAATGTGGTTCCTTCCACTCAATAATACATATAATGTATTGACTATTATGTAATGCTGGATCAATTCTTAGAATTGAAATGGCCTTTCCCCACATCGTGAGTAGTAACCTTAATACTTAATATTAATGTTTTCAAATTCACCTCTCTAGGTTTTTCAATTTTAGAATACATGCAATAGCGGACATTTCATTCAATTTATGTAATGTTGTTTAGGTTATATGATGTATAGCAATACATGTGAAGAAAAATGTTTGTTATGTTAATTATAGTGTGATTACTTTTATATGAAGGGAAATTAGCCTACGTCACAAGTGATAATTCAATAAAGATATTTGGAGGAAAAAATGGATATAAATGGACTGGTTATGATTCTTATTATGTATATCTTTTGTCCCTTGTACCTACTATCACTTATCCAATTAACAATCCTGCCCATTTAAGAAAACATGTCTGCTAGATTATAGAACACAGTAGGTTATTGTTTCCATAAAGCTGTCATTTTGTACAGAATAAATGTTACCTGTTTGACTACAAAGCTGGGGTATCCTGACATGTCTTGGCCTTGTTATTAGTAATTACAGGGTACTAGTGATGTGGATTGCAACAATTATAGTAAACAGAGTTCTGCCATATGAAAGAATGTTAACTATTTGGTCATCACGGAGTCAGTATTGGCATCTGCATTTTTGTAAGTATCTTTACCAGGGTATGGAAGAAAAAGGTTACTTTTTTCACATTATCCACTGTTGCATTCAGTGTTGAATTAAAAGAAGGTGTTAAAAAGATGAAGAGAGGTGTGGTAAAACTATAAAAGTAAGTTAAGCACAGCAGCTTAAACTCGGTGTAAATAAATGTAAAGTTTTTCATCTGGTTCGAGGCCCATTTTAGGTGGAGGCCAGGAATCTCTCTTTGTTTATGTGCTTTGATAAATGGAGACTGAGGAATTACACCCAGAACTACAGAATGAATCACATTAATAGCTTATAGGGTGATATTTATTGCACCACATTTCACAGTCATGTAAAGGGAGCCTATATATAAATGAACAAAGTGCAAGCAAGTGGTGGTGGTTTTAGAACTTCTCAGTTTCTTAAGGGAACATCCAGTACACTTTTGCACATCTGAATTGCCTAAAGTGACCTACAATGAGTGCAGTTATTTATGGAGAAATCCATATGTACATAAATTCTTGAATGTTGTTTTATATTTTCAGTAAGCTGAATGGAGTGTAGACTTTCTCCGATTTCTTGAGGCTTTTCATGAGATCTTGCACTGGTTTTATCTAAGCACTGTTCACCACAGCTTATCAAAACTTACTCGCTCTGAAGGTGTTTTTGTATGGGCACCCTGTTATGGCTTTCATAAAGTTGGAAAGGAGAAAGACAGGACAGTCAAAAAAAGGAAGACGGTAGACAAAGAAAACAAAAGGAAAACATTAAAAGGACCGTACAGGAAAAGGTGGAAGAGGATGGGTACTATTTTTGGTGGGGATAGACCCCTATTTTATTTTATTTTTTTTAAATAGACAAAGATGGGAAGGAATAATGGCAGAATGTGTAGGAAACAGGGATCTGGAAGATGTAGGGATTTTTCGATAAAACATAGACAGACAAGACATACGGGAACACTAAGGTGAGCTGACAATGGAAGGGAAAGACAACACTTACAGACGGTGGACAGTGCCAAAAGTGATGGTGAAGTAGGTTATGAGATTAGTAGCATCCCAGTCTGGAGAACCTAAAATATTTCTCTGCCTTGAAATACCTGGTCAGGGTGACCCTAATAGTGTGGGGGTTGAGGCCTCTAGTGGCTCAGTGGTGTGAGCTGACTGGGATGGTGAGACTTGTACCTGCTGGAGGAGGGATCCATAATGATTCCATCACCATCTCCACCACCATCTCAATCTCAGCATCAAACAAGTCCTGAAGCCAACATTCTTCACTTGCCAGACTGCCACATGGTCAGGTTCCCAGAAGGGTGATGCCCCCCACCCCCCTGAAGTTGTCTTCAGATAGTCAGGCAGAGATGGTGACCATTCTGGCACCTGACAGGCTTGGGGGTTATCTTTCCAGGCACTTCTGGACCCGCAGAAAGCAAAACATAATAGTGAAAGAAAGAAAAAGGGAAACAACGAGAGAAAGAGAGGAAAAGGTCTCGTACATATTAAATAGGAAATGCCTTTTATTTCCATGAGATAAAGCTAAGAAAAGTAACATTTTTATTCATGAATTTGAAACTATAAGGAAGCAAGTGTATCTCATACTTACTAATGTAATGAGCAAATAATGACACATACTAGCTAAGGTTCAGGTCTGTTTTCATTTTACAATTATTTCTCTTGTAATCACTGCAGTTACTTCACAATGACTAAACAGTTATATTAACTTCTGTAATGAAATGCCATGCATCATCTGAAATTATAAAAAAAATAAGAAATGAAGTACTGCAATAGTTAATACTGACAAATACTATTTGAAGGTTAGGTCTGTTTTCACTTCAAAATTATTAATATGTGGCAAACTTCCTTTCACATGACAGTTTGTATAATAAAATCACATCAATTGCAATGAACATGTATCTACCAACTGGTGCTATATATAGGATATCCTGGCAAGTTGAAATCTGTTATGTAATTTATTCAATGCCATTTTTTGTTGATTTAATATATGTCTCTTATTCCCTTCTTGATGTAAAGCCATACTTATGAAATCATGAGACCAGGTATTGCACTCAGTTATGCTCTGCTTCCTCAGAAGCTATAAAAATATGAAACAGAGAAAAGAGTAGGTCACAGAACCTGTAGAAGGACACAGTGAGCTTTAAAGGACTGCAATATTTAATATTGGTAATAGGATTCCAAATACAGCTTTGGGTTTGCAACCCCCCCCCCCCCCAATCATCCGGAGTTTTATCCTGTATACCATATAACAAATATATATTCCTTTGATAAAATGAAAGAATGCTATGCAACAGAAAATAAATAGTTGCAGGCAATAATGAACTTTTGTAGTCGATACATTCATAGGCATCAACACCTTTTGCTTAGAGGAGGGGGATTGATGTACTGCTATACTTGTTGTTGAAAAGTTTGCTGCTATGGCAACCTCAGCAGATTTTCAGTTTCAGGAAAGGCAGAGTCTTGCAGGTGTTGCTATGCTTATAACTTTCAAATGTTCACTCTAATCTGCAAGGAACTACTGACATTAATGTATACATTTTAATGTGCGTATTTTGCACGGTTACTACTTATATGATATTGTAATGACATTTCCATTAACATTTTTATGAAGTTTTTATATTTCATTCATCAGATCCTAAAGTAATACAGCTTTAATTAATGCAAAGCTAATAAACATTATGTACTTCAATAACTTAGTCCCTTCCCCTTCCACCAATTAGAGGGGGGTGCCTCTGTACGTGACATTTGCAACACTTCAGAAAAGTTGTTAAAATCCCAAATACATTATCAATAACAGCTCACATCTCTCAGATTAAGGCACTGGCACTGCAATAACCCTTCGTAGTACAACATAAACATAGTACATTTCAAAATACTTTTCTGACTAAAAAAAAAAATCAACAAACTGAGTTATAAACATGTTAATCTAGCACAAATTATAGCCTTAAAGGCATGTAACACTCTCTAGTAAACTGCAGTGTGTAACAAAATACAGCAAATAAAAAGCTATTCAACAAGTAATTCAAATATGCATGTGATATGCCAAGACTTCCAAACATTTACAACACCTCTGAATATGAATCCATCTGACTGACACACATATGTAACAGGTACTTTCTTAAAACTCTAAAATTAATACACACACACACACGCACACGCACATGCACACATGCATACAAGCATACACACACACACACACACACACACACACACATATATATATATATATATATATATATATATATTATACACACACTCATTATATATATAAAGAGGGAGATAAATACCCCCATATATGTATGTATATATATATATATATATATATATATATATATATATATATATATATATAATAAATAGAGAGAATACAAACATGCACATACACACACACACACTTGTATGATACGTTAATTTACAAGAAATTGTTTGCTTATTGTAGAAAGCTGGCCTTATCACCTGATCAGCTGGTCCCCCCTCTGTTGCTGCAGGTCATCATATATGTAGTGACACTGCCTTCTAGTAGGGGGCTCCTCATCAGGAAAGTGAGGCGATCCAATAACTGACCCCAAATGTTATTTTTAACAAGTTCCATGGGGGCAACATTTTCTAATTTTTCAAAGGTGTAATTACTACAACAGGTGGAGGAGAATCTTGGTCTCTTTTACAGACAAGCTTGGGGCACGGCCCTGGGCTTTAGTGGATTGTATCTCCCTAGGTCCAGGTTTAAAATGATATATGGAGTTATGAAACTTAGACTGCTAGGGTGTATATTACATGCACTTGGGTATGACATCACTGTGTCTGCCTCCTTACACCCTGAATGGGTATGCTCTGGGTGCAGAAATGAATAAGAAGGCATAGAGTAGTTTCACATGCCCAAGCATTATAGCTTTAACCTGAGGCTTGCATTAAATCTGGATAAATATTTGCCAGTCTTTTAAAGTACACCATTATGAAAGCTGCTGAGCTCCATATTTACACAACGGTTTAGGGAAAGCTTGCATTAAGTCCAACCATACTCAACCCCTTTTGCACATGGGGTCAGGGTGTCACTTCAGCAGTGACAATCATGTTGAGCCAAGGTTTACACCACTAGAGGAGCTAGCCCTGCCACAGTAGTTCATTTGTAGCAATCACTCACCTACAGCCAATTTAGAGTGTTTAATCCACCTATCACATGTTTGGAATGTGGGAGAAAACCAGAGCATGCAGAGAAAACCCACATGACCACAGGGCAGGATTGCCACCTTTTCAAATGCCCAAAGTGGGACATTTTTGGTACAAACATCAGATTTTGCAGGCCAAAACATACCCACGACTAGTACAAAGGACAGAAATTCACTTGTTTGTCTAAATAAAAACTTATTCTTGTAGCATTTTAGTTGCTTATTCTGTTTATTTTAACATTTAGTTGTTTCAGATACAGAATAACTGTTTTTTGCAACTATTACATAAAATATAGGAAATAATTTTGCCCTAAAATCTCAGGACATTTGCCATTTTTATAATTTTTTTGCAGGACACAACTGCCCAAAGAGGGACTGTCCCTCGCAAAGTGGGACAGGTAGTAACCCTACCACAGGGAGGACATGCAGACTCCATACAGAAAGAATCCCAGCCAAGAATAAAACTGTAGAACCTTTTGCTGTGAGGTGACAACTCTAACCGCTGCATCACCACAGCCACGATGGAGGCATGCATTAAGTAACAGAGTTTATAAAAGGCATTGATAGCATACAATTGTTGAACAAAGGCAGTTATCAGTGCATTTCAGTGTGACTTATTCAGGATTATCCTGTGACTTACTGGTAAGGCAGGAAATATTGCAATAGTATTCTATGACTACCTGCAAATATTTTTAATATGTAAAAGTGGTATTTTCTGTTCAGTGGTTTACAGCAGACATTTGTCTCTGAAAATGGAAATGCTCAGGACCACACTGCAGGCAGCCTTCTTGTAAATGAGGAATGAAATATGTGAGGAGATGAATGCATAACACAGGCAGTACGACAAAGGAAGGACAAACTTAGAAATTATAATTAATTTTTCACTGTGTTTCTCCTGCTGTTCAATTATTTAATGAAATGCATGACTCAAAACTGGTTACACTCACATAGATTTTGAAAGAGTAGTTATTTACAAACATGCATTTGCAGGTTAAAAATGTTGCAGCAGCAGAGTGTAAGACACAGGAGAGACGTCAGTCCTGAGATGAACCACATCCTCATATATGTGCAAAGAACATATGGAAAATGTTTTTTTATAAAAGGCAGAGAGAAAGAGAGCTAAGGAATGGAATCAAGCAGTGGCTGACATAAAGCTATAAGTGAAGGAACTGCATCTTGGCAGACTGTAAGAAAAGAGATAATGACATGGTGGGATGTGCCAAAACACAGGCTAGATGTAATGCAATTGCCCATAGCAACAATGGTGTTGAGCACTGCGGTGATGGTGCTGCGGTAGCGTTGCCGCCTCACAGTAAGACGGTGTTCTGTTCGATTCTTAGTTAAAGCATCTTCTGTGTGGAGACATGTGAATGGGCATCCCTTCATTGAAGGTTGTGCTTCAGAGCTGGCAACTCGGTATGTAAAAATCTACTGGAAATCATTAGCGGACTGGAGTTCCACTGTGGCGACCACTAACCGGGAAAAGCTGAAAGATACAACAACAACAGTGGTGTTGAGCCTTCCACAGTCCAACCTTTAACACCAGATGAAGAGGACCTTCTCTCTATCACAGCCAATGACTTTGATGCAGATGACGATGCTGCAGGAATCAGTCAAGATGGTGTTGGCACCAGTACTTTCAGACGCCTACAACTTTCACACATAAGCAGTGCAGAAGGTTAGTTACTACAAATCATAACATTCTATATACAACATATACAAAGAAGTCACTTCAAAAATCCAGTTTTTGTACTAACCACATATTATGCAGTGATAAGAAGAATAAAACAGTACCATTAGTTGTTTATTACATATACTAGGGAAAGTCAAACTAAAACCTCCTTATATAGGGTATGTGTTTTTTTAATCAACTTATCTACACAAATATTTATAAAATGACAATGTTAAAAAAGGTTCTAAGTATATTCTTATTGATTGTCTTACATATATTGCATATTTCACTTTTAGATTTAATATTTTTACCTCTTGAGAATGAAATCTAATAAGTATTCCCAATACTCTTGGTAATATTACATTTCTTAGTAACATATAGTAGCTTGTGGGAGGCAATGCATTTGATTGCTACATTTCTAAAACCTTCCCATGTGAGTGGGGTTGCAATAGTCCAATTCTTTGTAATATAGAATTTGACTAGAGAACATATGGTGGTGAGGACATGCTGTAAGGCTCTGGGAAGCAGAAGGTTAATGCTTAACTGGTTTTGTTAATCTCAGGGTAGGTATTCTTGGCATGTTACCTGTATATATATAACTCTTAAATGTTTTGTCATCACCTGTTCCATTAATATCATGTGCAGAACAAACTCTGCAGGCACTGAAAATGTAACTGGCACAGGACACAATAAGCACATCTTGACATATTTCTCCACAGGATCAGCATCTGAAACAATCTCACGCTGTGCTGTATTGTAAAAGGTGATATTGACAATAAAATTGCTGTTGATGAAGATGAAGATGCCATAACTCTTATTTTCATGAGACAGCCTCAGGACAGTGGCACTCAATAACAAAGCATACTGATAGGCCCCTTGCATCTATATCAGATGATTGAACATTTAGTTAAGCGAATAACTAAATGTCAATCACTAATAATCGCATACACAAAACATCGAACGGCAGTTTCCACACAGGGAAACAATAGCGTTGCCCAATGAAACAAAATAAATAAATAAACACAAATTAAGTGGGGGTGCTTTGCCCCCCACACCCCCCTAACTAAATATACCAACTCCGAGATCGCTCCACATTGAAGAAAGGGCAAACTCCACTCAACGGCCAAAAGACTTGTTTCCCTGAGTGGAAACTGCTGTTTGCGGTTTTGTGTGTTTGATTCCTAGTGATCGACATTTAGTTATTTGATTAACTAAATGTTCAATCAACTAATATAGACCCGGCCTCTCTACCCCCCAACAGGTGGATAAGTCCTTAGGAAATGACACAGACTCACACATTCAGCATAATAAGGAAACTATATTAAAACAAGGGAGAATACTATGTAATTCAGCAACTGTTTCTTATGCACAGCCCAAAACTCCTGACTAACGGACTACACTTTTGTGGTTAGCCATACCCATGGTTATGTCTGTACACAGGGCTGACAAGCATAGACATATTTCACAGTTAATTGTGAGAAACACAAGGCCTTGTCTGCCCAGTAGTAGATGTGCTGTGACAAAATTCAGGCCCAGGCTACTTCCAGTGAGAGTCAGGTACAGATGGCTTGAGTATTACACGGTATATGTGAGGAAATTCACCAGTACATGAGAACTGTGGAGGCCAGGGGCAATGCCATATTGATTCTAATGTACAGTATACTTGCACACACAGCTTCCATGCCAGCCTTTATATGCACACTAGAAATGATTTACCAGTTATACAGTGAGGACCCAATTGGAAATGGACAAGGGAGTGTTTGAATGAATAGTAGATGAGTAGGCTGTACACCACATGCAACCCAGGAAAAGTCCTGCAGGCTTTCATGTGGAATCCCAGAAGATTAAGGCAGTCAGGTCTCATCTGACTTCCACAACATGTGGTAGAACTGCTCTGTCAAGGTCTAGGTCCCACAACATTGTTTGGTCACCATCAAGTGGTTACCCTGAGTCCAGCTGATCCCATCATCAGAACAGCTCAGCATCAAGCTTGCATGACAGCACTTGCTCATGATCTCTGGGACCATAGCTCCCCACTATCTTTGGGGAGCATTAGGTATGACACTTTCAAAATGTAAGTTAAAGTTTAAACATCAGTAACACAGAACTTACCAAGAAGTCAATGTGCATATAGTAGACATATTTCATGACTGAAAACTAAATACATTTTTTATCAGATAAATACAACTTTACCAAGTAAAGCTGCAGTGAAGTACTCAGAATATAGTCCAGAGATTATTTCAAAACATCTGCTGCTTTACACTCAAATACAGCCAGTATATCTGGCACTTGTGCCCCTGACAACTGAACACTGTACAGATAATGATACCTAATACCATGTGACCAATACAGTTTCATATGGCATGTGTAGAACTGATTGATGTACAGTATAAGTTTGCCATGCGCTACTCAACATAGCCCACAATTTTGCATACATTAAGTATTATATGTGGAACTTTTCACTGTCACATAGTGAATGTCATGGCTCATAATTGTGAAATAGACACCACCATTTCACTTGCACAGCCAAGTACCATGTACTAGCCTGCTCAAGGGGGTTGCTGTGCTACTGTCATTAGCTGGCCACCATTGCTATCATCACAAGTGGGAAAGCAAAAAGAATCACACTATCGGTGACTGGTTGTGGCACTTGTGCACTGGACCAAGACATGATCACATTGTGCAAAATGCAAGGGGCAGTAAACATACTGCATGCAGTAACAAGCTCATACTTAGACTCATCCAGGAAACAGAAATTGTGCTTTGAGCAGGCCAAACACTCAATCAGTGTCTGTCCATGTCTGTGTGAGGGCAAAGTTAAAGTGCTCTTCAGCACATCTCTGATATGGACTAGTCTCATTAGCCAAGGTATGAGTAGGTAGTGTGTGACACAGAAAACAAAACAGGGAGGGGACACATAACAAAAGAGGGTGACAGTACTCAGTATTACCTACATTACTCTACAGAAACAGAAATAAGTATGATTAATGACATTAAAATACTTTGCCTTTACCAGCTCGCTGACCATGAGGAATCTTACCATGCAGGAAGAGGCAGTAGAGTGAGCTTGTACACCAAATGTGAGAATCATGGACACTGCCAGGATACTGGCCAATATGTTGGTGATGCACCCTCATGTATCACCCACTACCATGCAGTTTTGGCAAATATCATCAGGGCTATGTATATCTTGGTATCCACAAGTATAGGAAAAGCATTTATTTCCCATAATTCCTGTTTTTGGAACATACAATCTCAACAAAGTCCATATTATATTCCTGTCAATGCTAAACCTCTCCAATAACTCCTGCTCAGCAAAGCTGAGGTGAGTTATCGTTTGCCTATACCTTCTTCTCCTGGACTAGTGAGCACTGCTACATGCCTCAGATTTTGGTGAAACTGAAACTATCAGCTCACAGTTAGAATCAGTCAGGTTTTCAGTGAAACTGAGCATTTTCATGGATTGTAAGATGGATGCAAAACGTGCAAATTTGCTTTTAATAACCCATCCATGCATGACGTGCTTGTGTATCAAAAAGTGACTTTGAATCACATAAAGGCAGGTAGAACACCTTATTTGCACAGCTTTTTTACATATTGCTTATTTATATTGTATCCCATTTGCATAAGATTTTCTCAAAACTGTGCTTTGGCATAGCTACTGTCTCTGAATTGTGCCTGAGCTGCTCTTGGTCTAAGCCTACAAAAAAACAGTTGCATATAGGCATAATAATTAGGAATATCACCCAGAGTCTTAATTTTCTGTGTTTCTGCCAGGTGATGATACAGAAATGTTCATCTGGAAATTAGAGAAAGGGATATACATTTTTTTTTAGTGGGGGCATAGAAAAAAACATAGATCTTTGCCACTCTTGCTATAAAGTCTAGGCAAACTATAATTGTGTGTCACTCTTTTTAAAGTAAAAAGTAGTTTATTTCAGAGATAAGATAAATGTTGGGTAATAAATCTGTTCCACAAGTGTGTTTTCTTTATATATTGGTGAGATCTAGCATTAGTGGAGCTGTTTGTCTTGCAGAGATGTTAGATCATAAGGAAGTTTTAAGAGCTTACTGAACACTTGGGAGCCCATCTCAGTATTGACTGGCAAGTCATACACATCTCTAGTTAAAAGTTTACTTTTAATAAATAAATGATAAAGTATTTACATGTCTTTACTTTGGCTTTATATCAGATCTGCTTAACCACCAGGTCGGATGCCAAGTAGATGGTGTGTATCCTACTCAACAGTGCTGTCTAGTCTCTAATAACCAAGTCCTTAAAAGAGGAAAGGAAGAGAAAGAATTCAAATGTATGACCCGCTACTCAGCAAAATGAAAACCAAAATACATTTGAAGTTTGTTACTCTTCATAAGACTAATTTATGGCATAATATAATGATTTGCATAGTAGACATGGAATAGAAGACCAGAGAATAGAAGATGTATTCCATGCATGCATCGGAAGAACTTCCAGAGTGAAAAAGTGAAATTTTCCAGGTCCATGAATTTACACAATATACTGTTCTGTTTGATTTCCTTTTTACAATACAAGCAACGAATGCATTTCTCAGCAACAAAACAAACAGTTGTATACAGTCTTTATAGTTTGACTTTGTTCATCAGTTTTTATCAGTAGTGTTAGACATTACCAGATGTAATATGGCTTTGTTAATCTGTTTTCACCTGTAGTGCTATGCTTTGTTAGATCTAATGGGCATATAATGCTTATAATGCTGCATTCAATTTATTGAACTGTTTCTTGAAAAAAATATACAATTTCCACATATACTGAGATGATGTGTGTGTGTGTGTGTGTGTGTGTGTGTGTGTGTGTGTGTGTGTGTGTTTGTGTGTGTGTGTGCGTGTGTGTGTGTGTGCGCGCGTGTGTGTGTGTGTGTAATATATATATATATATATATATATATATATATATATATATATATATATATACATACATGCGCGTGCATGCACACACACACACACACACACACACACACACACACACACACACACACACACATGTGTGTCTGTGTGTAATTATATATATATATAAATAAACAATATTCTTAGTTCTGCAGTCTGCATAGTGTTTAGCATATATTTCAAAATGTAACGTGGGATGGGTGAACACTAAACAAGAATGCATGTACTTACAGATTGAGCAGTTTCTGCATGCATAGGTCCCTTTCCTCTGGGATAACATACTATTTTTAATTATGCCTCTATTATAACATAATTGACGCTTTAGAGATTTTTTTTATTTTTAAAAGCAAAATGTGGTCTGTCATCTGTGGTACCTTCAAGCTCCTTAACTGTACTTAAAATATTCCAATTTCTGTTAAAAATATCACAAAAAATGCCAATGTCACTAGTATATGTAATGGGAAATCTAAGTACATTCATGTTATTCTCACCATTGTCTGGCTTAACCACTCTTTCAGAGAAAAAAAGGCTTCCACTTGGTATTTCTTGTCTTTGTTAATTCCAAAGCCTGTTTATCAAACATCTTGCTTGGGTAGCCTCTCTCTGAGAATTCTGTCCTTAGATTATCTAGGGCTAACCCAAGTGAGGAGTCTTCATTGTGAAGTCTCATCAGTCTCAATATTTGTCCTCTCACTATATTGTTTTTAGTAAAACGTGGATACATGCTATCATGATGTAATAATGCATTCTTTCTCATAGGTTTTCTATGGATACTAGTTTGAATACCTACCAAATCTGCCTTCTTAATTTTCACATCAAGAAAGCCTATCTCTTCTTCCGATATTTTATTGGTAAATTTAAAAAAAATTGTAGTAGTGCCAAGATATTCTATACATAAATCTAGGTCACTCCGTGTTCCTTTCCATAGAAAAAACATGTCATCCACAAAACGAGTATACCATATAATCTTATCTGTGGCTACTGGAGTTTGCTGATGAGTGCAAGCTGGGTGTTATTGTCTTGAATCCTTAATAGAATGTCACTACAGCAGTTACTAATCCTCACTAACCAATGATAAACAGAAAAAGAGACTAAAATTAAATGCAAAAAAGTATAGCACTGCTGCATTTGACAAATAACACTCACCTTCACTTTACACCATTGCCTGCACCTCACTCCATACTGATATGCTAATAAGAGATCTTGGCACCTGGTTCAACAACTCCCTCTCTTTTAGGTTCATAGGTTCATAGGTTCATACTAGGCTATCTGCCCAAGGGCATTTACAAGCCTAGCCCATAGTTTTGTGGCTTACGCCACCCCTTTAGTATGGGGAACTATACCCATTATTTTGCTGTGCCTCTGTCGAGCAGTGACACTGAGGTAATCCCTGGGGTATATCTGCGATCTCCCATCCATTGGTCAAGATTTCTCTTGAACAAGGCCAGTGAGGTGCTCTGCCTCACATATACCGGGATTTTGTTCCACAGCATAGGGAGTCTTTGGGTGATGAATCTATCCCTCCAGCATGTCCTATTAATAGCCGTGTCGAGGTTTAAGTCTCCCGCCCTTGTGGCTCTGATGGATCTAGATTTTTTGAGGTGAAGCATATTCATCAAATCTGGGTTTGACATGACCTTGTATGTTAGGCAAAGGTCACCTCTGAGCAAGCGGTAAGCGACTGAATAGAGCTGAAGTTCTTTCAGTCGGGCAGCATAGGACAGATTTTGAGACCCTTTATCCTTTTGGTGAGGAACTTTTGTGGCCTCTCCAGCTGCTGCAAGTGTCGGGTCAGATACATTCGAATGGGGCATTGTACTCAATCATTGGTCTGATGAGTGATGAGTAGAGGGAGACAATGACCTCCCTTGATCTAGATGAGAATCCCTTCATGATAAGGTGGGCAATGTAGAAGGTCTTCCTAACTACTTTAGCTACATGGGTGTCGAATGACAGACTACTATCAACCTGGGTCCCCAGGTCCCTGATAACTTCTTCTGTGCTCAGTGGATTGCCACCTATTTGGTAGCTAGGGGTAACCTTGTTTTTCCCGAAGGGTATGACTATGCATTTTTTGGCATTTAACTTTAGGCCATGGCTCTGGCACCAGTTATCCATTTCTGTGAGACCCTTCTGAAGGATATCTGTGTCAGATGTGTTTTCTACTATGGCGCCCAGTTTGCAGTCATCTGCAAACTTTGTCAGCCATAACCCTCCTGTGTTTGCTTGTACTTCTGAGAAGTAGATGCCAAACAAGAGTGGGCCTAGGACTGAGCCCTGTGGGACACCACTAGTGACAGGCTTTGAGTCTGACATGGCGCCAGCAACTCTGACCCTGTGGGTTCTGTCACTCAGCCAGTTTGCAACCCATCTTGTGATGTATGGGTTAATATTTAAGCTGATGAGTTTTTCAATGATACCCGAGTGGGGTATTGTATCGAAGGCCTTCGCCAGATCGAGGTAGGCTGTATGGACTGCCTTTCCCTCATCAATGGCTTTGGTGACTGTTTCGAAAAAGTCAACCAAGTTTAAAAGGCATGATCTGCCTTTGACAAAGCCAAACTGGGTTGGATCCAAAGTCTGCAAATTCCCTATGTCTTTATTTATGAGGTCCATTATGATCCTCTCCATGGCTTTGCAGATAAGGCTTGTCAAGCTAATGGGCCGGTAATTTCCAGGGTCGGTGGAGGCACCGCGTTTGTGAAGTGGGACCACAGTTGCAGTGCGCCACTCCTGGAGTGCGTATCCAGAGGTAAGGCTCTGATTAAACAGCTGTCCTAGCTGTGGGTTTAATTCCTCATTGAGTTCGTGGAGCACACAGCCGGGGACACCATCAGGTCCCATGGATGCTGTGTTTTGCTTTGGAGAGAGCAGTTCTCACTTGGGCGTTGGAGATGTTTGGGGGGCTGCAATCATTTGGTATAGATATCTCTCCTTTTGGGGGGGGGGGGAGTTTGCACTGAACCTGTCAGCCAGTATGTTGGCAATGTCCGTAGGATCAGTAATCTTCACATCGTTTTGAACTAGTTCTGAGCATATCTGGGAGTTTCCTCCCAGGTTTCTAACATAGCTAAAGAAGGCCTTATGATTGTCTTTTGAGTCTTTAGCTATTTTTCTCTCAAAATTTGCTTTGGATGATTTTATGAGAGCTCTTAGTTTTTTACTTATAGTGATCAAGGGTGTCTTACCTTTTAAGGATTTTGCTCTATCTTGTAGTAGCTTCCTTCTTTTGTTGTAGAGTTTGTTTATGGCTGGGGTCCACCAGACTGGACGCTTGCCTTTGGTACAGAGAGTCTTTGTTTTGCTTGGGATTGCCTTATCCATGCAGTCCTGCAGGTGCTGGTAGAAGGCATTTGTAAGTGATTCAGCGGCATGTGTACTGTTTTCCACCGGCTCGGGGGCCTTAAAGGAGACCACACTAGTCTTTAGAAGTGTGAAGTCGGCTTTTGAGAAGTTCTTTACTGTGGTCTTTTTTATTTCAGGTGGGGGTGGGATGAGGACCTCCAGCGAGATTAGTTTGTGATCTGATCTCACCAGTGAGGGTATACTTCCGGTGTTGAACATTGTGCTCCCATGTTCGTGATGATGAGGTCAAGTATGTTATCTCCTCTTGTGGGGATGGTAACTAGTTGTTCCATGGCATTTGAGTTTATGAATTCCAGGAACTTTTGGGCTAGGGTGTTTGGGCTTGAGTAGTGTTCCCAGTCTATATTAGGGTAGTTGAAGTCACCTAGTATGATGGTGTTTGGTGATACATTTATCCCTCTAGTGTTTTCAGGAAGGCCATGTGAGGTTCCTGAGTTTGTGAGGTGGCCTGTAACATGCTACAATTTGCAGAGCAGTCTTGCCTATGGTTAATTGCACCTGGATGGTCTCCGATGCATCGTGCGTTGCAACCAGTCTTGAGGTGTGGGAGTCCTTGATGAATATGGATACACCCCCTCCTTTCTTGGTATTGTCCGGATTTTGGGGCCGGAACGCATGATATGAGGTAAAACCTGATAGTGCTGGGGTGCTCTCAGGAGCCTTGAACCAGGTTTCTGTCACAGCACAGACATCGATGTTCTCCATACTAAGAAGGGCCTCGAGTGCGTGCATTTTGAGATTCAGACTTCTGGCATTGAGCAGCATTACCCTTAGTTTATTTCCTTTTTTGTGTTCTAGGGTGGTAGGTTTAGAATTTGAGCCTTGCCTTTAGAATTTGAGCTCCATGTAGCACTAGCAGTCATGAATCCTCCTATTTAGCACTAGTAATATCTAAGGGCATCTCACCTAGGTTGAAAGAAGCTGTAGAGCAATTATAGAATGAAGTCCTCCATTAGTAAGTACCTATCCAGGCACATTGCATAGTGAGAAATGCCACAAGGTTCCCTAAGCAAGAATATTACTGGTCTAAAATCATGAACTGACAAGGAAGTCTTGAAGTCCTATCTCTTTACTTGGTCTGTTAAAGACTTTTACATAGATATCTATGTTAAATTTCCTTCCATCAAAGGCCAAACCTTCCTTGAGATCTTATATCTCCGCAAGACAAACAGCTCCACTAACACTAGATCTCACCCGCATATAAAGAAAATACACTTGTGCAAGCGATTTATTGCCCAACATTTATTTTATTTATGGAATAAACTACCTTTATACTTGAAATAGAGTGAGACCCTTGCACCCTTCAAGACTAACTATAATAAGTGGATAGGCATCTATATGTCATTCCAGACCTGACTTGCTTTGCCCTAGAAGCAGGAGGTGCACCATGACAGACTATATCAGCAAGCTTCAAATGGTCTCATTACTTATGTGCCTTATAATTCCTTTGATCCTGCAATCGATTTTAAGAGTGCTGGCTCAAGCAGAAAGCTCTGATGGAAGCATCTTCCTAATGCCATTGCTTGTAGCATCACTTTCTTGATGATATGCTGTTATTTGTGTCATATCTATACCTCGTAAAAACTACATCAGGCTTGTTTATTGCATTCTAATTCTGTTGCCACTGCTAACTCTAGCATATTTTTGCCTTTCGGGGCATCCTGAATTATAACCATTCTTCCTGTCTTGATACACCTACATTGAAATGGTTTAATCCTTGTATGGCAAGATCCTGGAGTTCATCTGCTTTTGCCCCACTTATACACTACATCTACTACCTTTGTGATTCTTAGTTTAGATTTAAGAAAGTCTCTGATAAGTTTAATTGGACAACTTTTATTAAAAGTATTATTAAAACTTATTATGTTTCAAACCATATTGCATTTCTTTCAGTCTTTTACAGCTACTCTTTGTTTCTCATATGGGCCCATTATATATTACAGCATTTTCTGCAACAAACAATATAGTACAAAATTTCCCTCTTTCTCTTCTCTGTTATATCCTTGCTTTAGAGTACTTAACTCATAATCTGTCATACTTTCCAAAAGCTTGACTGATAAAGATTGCTAGATTCACAGTCCACATTTATTTGTATTTGTAGATTATCTTATCCTTTTTATGTTCTTGGAAGTGGTCTTCCCTTTATCTGGAAAATCTTTATGTACTTTAGCCTGTCATCTGACTAAAATAGAAATTGCATCTTATCCTACAGTTTCCTTTAAACTATTCATGATTTTGATTAAGACATCTCACCCACAAGTTACCAGGGGATTCATGTGTTACCTTATGGACTTCTCGTTGCACAAGTAACTAAAAAGTTTAAATAAAAAAATATATTGAGTCTACAACACCTCTCAACTTAATGTTTGGGAGACCTTTTCTCCTGTTTGGCAAAGAATTGCTGTCTTCAGAAGACTCATTGTTTCAAAAATGTTTTACATCTAATCTTACCTAACCCAAAACATTATAAATGGACAACCTCTTCAGCTTTCTTTGGTAATTACAGTTATATATTCTATGAACAGAATAATCAAATCTGTGCTGAATTAACATATTTTGCCTCTACTGTCTACATTAAAATCGTACTATGTCAATATTCATGCAACCACAAAATATACTGCTGAAATGCATGCTCACACTCAAAATCCTACCTAGGCATGTGCATGTACAAATGTGCATACACACACACGGGTCTACTTCTAAAGTTTGAAGTTTCAAAATTTAAAATTTCTTATGGTTGAGACCATAAGATTAAAATTTTGAAACTTTGAAATGTAAATAAAAAAATAAAAACACAAAAAGGTTTTGTTTTACATTTTTGCAGGGGGGTGAGCCCCCCTGCATCCCCCCACACACCCTGCTAAATAAATATACCAACTCTGAGATCGTATTACAGTGAGGAAAATGGTAAATATAGAGTTCCAGTCTGTATGGCGATCACTATTTAAATGGTTGAAGTTTCAAAACATCGATCTTATGGTCTCGACCATAAGAAATTCAAAGTTTGAAACTTCGATATTTAGAAGTAGACCTATACAAATACATATAAAACACAGATACATACACACACACACACACACACACACACACACACACACACACACACACACACACACACACACACACACACACCATTAAATATGAACATGTAGCATGTTGTATTGAAGGTCTATTACTACACCGGTTTTCTTAACAATCGTTGAGCTTGCCATTGCTACTAAAAATAGTTTGGTGACTTTCAAATTTAGTTTTGACTTAACATCGAATATTAAGCAGATGCAGAGGGATACTGGCCTTAACACTACCCAGGCAGCCCACAGTCAACAGGTTCCTGTTAGAAATGATGTGAGAAGATTAGCAGGGGAATGAAATGGCTAATCAACTTGCCTCTCTTCAGTGGGAGGTGTGGGAGAGATGCCATAGGCTGGTGAAAACCACAGGTCACACATATCTGCTGGCTTCAAGTGGGCAAGGATGTCTTGGAGGGTTAAGTTACTCACAGAAGCAGATGATACATCATGCATTTTGCCCATTGCTTGACAAACTCTGAACACGTTTATGGGCATATGTAGTAAGGTCAGGCCCAAAAAAACAGCAGAAAACCTAACCAATCAGATAGCTGTCAAAATGACCTCCTCTCCCCCCAATCAGCTGTTATCTTAGTATAGTTAATTAATTAGTTTATAGTCCAAGAGGGGGTATGATAGTCACCCGACAGAGGGATCTAAATAAAAAAAAAACTTTAGCAATCGGGACTGTATGGGTCCACAATTTGAAAAATAAAATCTCAATAAAATTCAGTTGCCTATTTCACAATGTAGCACAGATACTTTTCTGGATACTATTGAGGGCATGCATTAATATAGCCAGTACTTTTATGGAAACAACTCACTGCTGAACTTATGATATTGCTATGACACGGATTTATTTATGTAGCTTACAGCAATGTCATTCTACTTTTCCTGTGATGTGGACTGCCATAAATAATTTTCTTAGCAATCAACTCGGATTTTCTCCCTCAACATAATATCAATGTTATAGAACTCAAAGGGCACTAAAAGGTATATTTTGTGATCCATACCCTGAGCCACAGAATCCACGATTACCAGCCCTGGTTTCTAGTATCTTGGTGGAGGTGTGCCAGTGCTTAAAATGCAAATTTATATCCTTATATACTTGGAAGATCATGTCACATCCTATAGGATCAATTCCCGGCATTAAACAATGTCTTAGTTGTACATGTTTTCTGGCTTGGGGTATAAAAGATGACATTCCTGACTTCACTTTATATGACCAAGCCATTCAGAACAAATAAATAGTTGTAAAGCATAATTTATGCATGTGTGAAGAGTTTAACTATTAAATAAAAAATCATTAAAGGGATGTTTATTCAGATACATTTTAATCAAAAAAATCTAAGCTTTAATGTTCTGGTGCTTAAATCAACTGCACAGAGGTATAGTGCACATGCACACACACATGCACACCACACACGCACACCACACACACACACACACACACACACACACACACACACACACACACACACACACACACACACACACACACACATATGCATGCATGCACACATGCCCAAACACATATAAACAATTACCCACTGTGTAATTAATTAATTAATATTGTAGCCTCCTGTTAAGGCAAATTTAACTGACAGCACTTTGTTAACACCGAATGAAATTTAGGACCACATTTTGCATTTTTGTCTTCCACCAACTCTTTTTAGCCTTAATTTTATTAATCATAGTTGTTTTAATGGGCCAAGCTAAACCTGACATGCTTATCTAAAAGTAACAATATAGCAATAACCCATACCTGGGTGTGGGTAATGCTGGATTTACCCATGGTTGGTGTGGTTTGGTCACGAGGGTGAAGCCTGAGTGGCCAAACAAAGACATCCATGGGTACATCCAGCATTACCCACACCCAGAAGTGGGTTATTGCTATTATACAATGACATTATTTAAGAAAAAAAATAATGACTTTTCTTAAATAATGGCATTGTATAATGCCTCCTTGCTGCCCTTCCACAGCTGTCTGGTGTTCTGTGGCAGTTCTGATGTACTGCGCATATGTATGCTTACGCAGTACATCAGAGCTGTGGGCAAAAGCAACAGAGAAAGAAAGATCTCCATTGCTTTTTAGAAACTGTCTCACTATGTTAAAGGAGTTTAACATAGCGAGACAGCTTTAAAAAAGCAACGGAGAATCTCCGTTGCTTTTTTTAAAGCTATCTCGCTATGTTAAACACATTTAACATAGCGAGACAGTTTTGAAAAAAGCAACGGAGAAAGCAAGATCTCCATTGCTTTTTACAAAGTGTCTCGCTATGTTAAAGGAGTTTAACATAGCGAGACAGCTTTAAAAAAAGCAACGGAGATAGGAAGATCTCCATTACTTTTTTTAAAGCTGTCTCGCTATGTTAAACTTGTTTAACATAGCGCGACAGTGTGTAAAAAGCAACGGAGAGCTTGCGTTCTCCGTTGCTGTAAAAAAAGAGTTATACTAATGGAAAAAGTCTGGGCAACTGGATCTTTTTTTTCCATTACTATAACTCTGATTTACAACATGCACGCTGACCAATCAGCGTGCACATTTTGGAATATTAATGGGGGGTCATTTTGTAATTTGAAATAATCCACAGTCCAAGAGTGTCTCATAAACGAGCAAACACTCACATGAGCAAACCTCTAAATAGCAAGCATTTTAGAGTGAGTGCACATGCAAGCAATCACTGAAATAACTAAAACATTTTTTTCTATTTTTTTGCAGGGTGCTTGCAAACAATAACTTAATTTAAGAAATAATTTACTCACTTCTGAAGAGCTTAACTATTAAATAGAAAATTGCTAAGGGGATGTTTATTCAGATATATTTTTATCAAAAATATGAGCTTTAATGTTCTGCTGCTTAAGTCAACTGCACAGGTGTATGCTACACATGCACAGATACTATGCTGCACCCCCACACCCCTGATAATTATATATAGCAACTCTGAGATCAGATAACAACTGGAAAAGGGAAAATTCCTGTACTCGCCAACATGACCCAAAGCATTTGCTCACATGATTGTTCACTCTTTCAAATTTTAACCTAATCTAGATATCTAATCATGGATTGTTCTTCTGAGGAATATGTATAAAAGACAACACTCATTATTTAGATTTTTTTCCACACTCTAATTTACACAATTATCTTAAAGTTGTAGAAATTTTGGATGAAGTATTTTACTTATTAGGTTTATAAATTATATTCAGATTATAGTAAACATACATTTGAAGGCCTAAACATATGTAATACTGCATCCAGCCATTATTATGATTTCCATGATGGGCCAGATTCAGAAAATTTTGCTGCATCACAGTAAGGGAATTCACACAATGAGCAGCCACAAGCATGGAGTGTGTGATTCTGGAACAAAAAAGCTCCAAGACACAGGCAGACTAAGTAGCACAGTCAGGCAATTATATGCTAATAGATGTGTAGTGCAATGATAATGAACAGCATTATTAAAGCAAGCCTGTCTGTGTATACTAATGAGACAAAACAAGATGACGCAGCAATTCATAAATGTATAATCCCCAATCAACAGGGCTGTGCCAGCAGCATATTTAAACTCACCCCGGGATTCATGAAGCTCGGCGCAAGGCCGGCGTAAGGCTTGCGCCGGCGGTGCATTGCATAGCCGGCGCAGTAGCGCCATATGCATATTAATGAGAGTGCACCGTAACCACAGGCATGTGCGTAGTGTACGTGAGCGTGCCCAAGTAGGATGCGTCAGTAGGCGTGTTTAAGCAGGCAGGCGAAGAGCAACCTAACGTGCTGTCTGCCATAGTCCGCCCAGAATAGAAATGGCTGCAGCCATGGCCCGTGCAGAATGAAATGTCCGCAGAGTATGCAACAAAGTACCCGTCCCAACTAAACAGAGAAGCAAATAAAAGCATACGCAGCCGAAATGTACCTGTCCAAGGAACAAAGGATACGCGTAATACCGTGTCCGTACAGCAATGTACTGTGAGTGTGCATAGTCAGAGAAGGTGTATAGCAGCATGTCAGCACGCCGCACCGACACAGGAGTAGCGACTAAGGTCACCAACCGTCCCACTTTGCGAGGGCAGTCCCTGTATTGGCATCGTGTTCGAAATAAAGCATTCCAAAGGAACAAGAAAGCGAGTACCCTAAATAAGCCAGCGATGCTACCAAACTGCCACAACAATAAGCTCATACTTAGGCAAA